>NW_007252238.1:741155-755720 GCF_000164805.1 Carlito syrichta | reverse complement strand
CAGGGAGGTTCAATGTCATCAAGAAGGCAAGTGAAGGACACCTGCAAAGGCTGGGCATTGTCAGTGGTATCGAGTTAAGGAGACGTCAAAGAGTGGGAAGACCAGGAAAAGGGGTCCTGGACACCACTAAGTTTATCAATTGAGAGGCCCTTTTTACTAAAATGAGGCAGTTACAGCATGGGCTGCTGGAGAGGGAATAAAAAGTAGGATCCTAGAATACTCATTCACAAAGCAAGAAATCAAGCCAGGTTTCATGCCTGTAATCCCTGGACTTGGGGAGGACAAGATGGAAGGATTGCTTGAGGCCAGGAGTTCAAAACCAACCTAGGCACATAGAGAGAACTTGTCACCACCAAAAAAAAAAAAAAATGTTTTTAAAGAGCCAGGTGTGGTGGCGTGCACCTGTAGTCCCAGCTACTCGGGAGGCTAAGGAGGAAGTATCTCCTGTGCCTAGGAGGTAGAGGCTATAGTGAGCCATGATAGTGCCACTGCACTCCAGCCAGGGCAACAGAGTAAGACACCACACATACATTTTTTTCCAAGTTTGCTTACTTCCTCTTCTTACAAAAAAAAAATTTTTTTTTCACTAGGTCTTTTCAAATAAAACCACTTTTCTTTTTCTATTTTACTTGTTTTTTTATTTTGAAGACGGGTACAATTCAGGGTTAGATATACACATGTTCATTATGCAGGTACCTTTGTTAATGAGGTATACACCCACTCTTCCCCTAGCAGTAATCAGAGCCTTCTCTGAGCAGGCATTTCTTTTTATTTTATTTTATTTTTTTAGTTGGAGTCTCACTTGGTCACCCAGACTGGAGTGTAGTGGCCGTTCCCGGCCACCGCAGCCTCGTCTGCTGGGCTCCGGCAATCATTCCGCCTCAGCCTTCCAAGTAGCCGGAATTACAGGCATGCGCTACCACGCCTGGCTGATTTTTTGTAGAGATGAGGTCTCGCTGCCCAGGCGGGTCTCGAACCCACGGGATCAGGCAATCCACTCACCTTAGCCTCCCAAAGGCGTGGGATTACAGGCTGAGCCACCGAGCCCAGCTTGAGCAGGCATTTCTATGTAGCTACAACATAATACCTTTAAGGCAGTCACAAAAAGTTTTCTTTTTCTTTTTTTTTTTTTTAGTTGGAGTCTCACTCTGTTTCCTAGGCTGAAACCATCACAGCTCACCACAGCCTCGATCTCCTGGGCTCAGGCCTTCTGCCTCAGCCTCCAGAGTAGCTGGGACAACAAGAATGAGACATTATGCCCAGCTAATTTTTTTTTTTTTTGTATAAACTTGGTCTTGCTATGTTGCCCAGGCTGGTCTCGAACTCCTGGGCTCAAGAGATCCTCCCACTTCAGTCTCCCAAAGTGCTAGGATTACAGGTATGAGCCACTAAGCCCAGACTCAGAAAGTTTTCTAAGATACTTTGTTACTTAAGCTATCTGCATTTTATTACATTTTAATTTATAATCATTGACAGAGAATAAAAGACCTAACTTTTAAAAAAAGAAAAAGAAACAACTAGGTTATTAAATTAATCACAGCATCAAATTTCTGAAATATGCCAAGGAATTAGGAGTTTACTGTAGCATAAGAAACATTTTCATTGTGAAACTGCAGAGCAGCATCTACCACACTGTAACATCCATCTGCTTATCTTGCTGTACCAGGTAATGGATACCGAAAAAGACATGATCCCATACAGAGAAAGGCAAGCAGATCAATGTTAAATCATTTCAATATTTAAATGTCAAAAGTCAGCAGCGCTGTAATTTTAGAAAGGCATTAGCCATAACCATCCAAGCACTTCCCAAGGGACAAAGGGCTTCAGTCAACAGACACCAAGTGCTGCCGCTGTTTGGTGGCAGTCCCCTCACCGTGAGATGAACACATCCAGCAAAGAAAGACAGGTGCCACAAAGTATTCAGTTCCTTTCATTCCCAAGTTTCTGAGCTTTTCTCCACTGAAAACCACATGATTTTGTCCTGCTTCCAATGCAGGTTTACCAAAAATCATAGTACATTCTGGTGAGGCAAACACCCTTGTGCTGGATCCCATAATAATCATGTGTCTCATGAAAAATGACAAAAGACCTTTGTGGTTAGGATTTTGCTTCCTAAGTAACTTGACTACAAAAGAAAATAGACTGAACATAGCAACACAAGTGTTCAGGTTTGAGTGACAGTGAAGGGATTTCTTATAGGAGGCAGGAACAGGCATTCATTGTCATTCTCCTATTAAATTTACCATGAGTCTAACCCTGAGCCATGCGTCCACTATTATCAAAGACTCTGGGCCCAAAAGTCTGACACACAGACCATGCCCTACAGGATTCTCAAAGTTAACAGACATCATGCAGAATGCATCCAGGTGATGGACTTCCTGTGATGGACACCACCTTTTGCATCCTGCATAGAGCAAGTAACTGCATTTTCATCTTATGAATTGCTATACCAAACACCCATTATAGTTTCTCAGAAGTTGGATGATCTCTGGTTTCTTTTAGCAAGTTTAGTTTGGAATTCAGCTAACAGAGAATTCAGTTAACTCTTCATTTCTCAAAGAAGAAAAAAAAATTTTCTGAGTTGGAGTTTTACTTTGTCACCCAGGTTAGAGTGCAGTGACATGATCATGGCTCACCACAGTCACGACCTCCTGGGCTCAGGTGATCCTTCTGCCTCAGCCTCCCAAGTAGCTGGGAAAACAGGAATGCACCACCATGCTCAATTCATCTTTTTTTTTTTTTTCCTTTTTTGGTAGAGATGGGGTCTCTCTATGTTGCATAGGCTGGTCTCAAATGGCTGCACGCAAGTAACCTGACTCAGCCTCCCAAAGTGCTGAGGTTACAGGCCACCACACCTGGCCTCAAACAAAAAAAAATTTTTTCCCAATGCATTCAACTTTGAACAGTAAGTCACTAAAAGTTCATTTTTTTTCCTAACAAGGAACAAAAAGATTTTGACAAAATATAAATAAAATTCATATTTGTATCATGAACTCCAGAAATTAACACAGAGGTTCTCCCAGAAGACTACAGGAAAGAAACTGATTAGAGAAAATGAAAGGACCCAGAAGAAACCTTCAGAACTCTCAGCAGGGAAGGTAGAAGAGACAATCTCATCACCACAGAACAGATGGAAACCACCACACATGACTGAGAAGAATCAAAAATTAGTTTCCAGGCTGGTATGAGAGGCGGTAACAAAGACTGGTGATGCTTAGTAATTTTAGCAGTCAGCTCAGCTAACAGACACTTCAGCAAAACAAGGTAAACCGTGTTACTGCTAATGGAAAATGATAGATTCACCACAATCCCAAGTCTCCAACAACATTCACAGGGGAGACTAATTGTGGCCACCTGATTTTTGTAATTGTTTTATTCAATACCCAAAAAGGCATAGGCAAAGATGAGGATCCATTCCCCTACCCTTTCCTGAGAGAGGCAATGAGCACAGAGACAGGTCCTCACAAGAGACTACAAGAAAAAATGAGAGTCTACATTGCAAATTTTGGCCCCTAAAATACACCCATTAAACACATGTACTTTTCCTCATCAAATAAGGTTAGCACAGATCCCATTCCAGCCACAACTGCACTTAGGTGTCCATCCATGCCAAGAATTACAGTAGAAACAGAATTTTCTTTCAGTTAGTCCTGTTATTCAAATCACTGTGAAGACTGTTACAGCATCCCACAAAGTCAGGAAGCAAATCACAAGATACTGACTCAACAAGTGAGGACCCTTTGACTTGTCTACAAGCCTTTTCATCACACTGTTGAAGGATACCTTCAACAAATTCTTTAAACTCATTTCCTAACCCTATGGACTGTATCATCTCTTAAGAAGTAAGTTCTTAGGAACTTCTTCACCTGGTAAGATACACTGATGTTAAAATTTCAAGCACAGTGCCTTCAGTTATGGGGCATAACAACCCCAAAGACACTAACTTGTGGTCATGTAAAACCTCATTCCATAATCACTTTATCTTCTCCAACTCTCAAAGGATTCTAGATTAAAACTGGCACTCTTCTGCTTTTTTCTAGTCTCTGAGGCAAACAACATGAAACAACTGTCCTCCAACTAAGTTTAATTTCTCTTTCCCCAGTTTGCCAAAAATGCCACAGGGAAGAAAACAAAACAACTAAGCATTTGTTTGAGTCTTTGCCAAGAAAAGTTTCCCCCATCCTCTTGATCACACAAATTATCTCTTTAAAAAAAAAAATCCTCTTCCATGTGAAAACAAAAGTGAATAGAACCCTATTTTTGCCTTTTCCAAAGCCCTGCTTTATAGGTATACTCTAATTGGGCCTGCATGCCGCTTCCTTCTCCAACCTACTAGGAACTTTTACGCTGGCTGGAGCAGAGACCTCACAAGAAGGTAACAGTTAAAGCAATGTTCAGGCGGCAGTAACATCGATCCCAAAGGGAATGCTCTCAGTTTTTCAACAGATTAAACTATGGAATGTATCCAAGAGGAGAAAATAAAAGGAAATGAAAATACAATCACAGCTACTCTCAGTGCACCTGTGAAAGCCAATACTGCAGGGTTTCGCCTGTGGAACCGGGGTGTTGAATTTTAAATAAGGTTCCCTATAATCTGGCAAGTTACTTAACATGTCTCAACCTTCATTTCCTTAACTATTAAATACCTAACACCCGTGTACTACAGAAGACTATGATGATTAAACAGCATGTGTTGAACATAAAAAGTGTGCTATAGGATAATAGCAAGAAAACAAGAAAACCTCAAATGATTATGAAGCACACAAAATTTAATCACAAAATTCTACCAACGATAGGCCTTTTCCATTTAACATTTGATCACATATAATTCACTCTCTATCAAATAGTGTTTGGGCTTCTGGCATTATCTCACAATATTCCTTCTGTCTGTAATTTACATATAAATATCTTTCTATGTGAAGCCAACTCCAACCTACTAATCTTTCCAAATCTGTTAATCTCCCCAACCTTCTGCAAGTTAAATACTTATGTGGTTCCCTTAGCATTTTGTTCATGTCCCTATTAAATATTTTATGCTATAATGAGAAGTAAATATACCCCAATACTTGCTACAGAATTTGTTCATAGGGGCAGGAATCCTATCCTGGCTCTATATAACCAGCCTATCAGTGCTGAGCACACTTTAGGTAATAAGTGAGGTTTATGATTGAATGAAAGAATATATTGTCCCTTTTATTCACCTTCTAAAAGAGTGGAGGAAAAAAATCAAACAACTTCTGCTGGACACAGTGGCTCACACCTGTAATTCCAGCATTTTAGGTGGCCAAGGCAAGAGGATTGCTTGAGCCCAGGACTTTAAGATCAGCCTGGGAAACATAGCAAGACCTTGTCTCTACAAAAAAAAAAAAAACTGAAAAATTAGCCAGTCGTGATGGTGGTACACACCGTAGTTTCAGCTACTCAAGAGGCTGAGGCAGAAGCACTGCATGAGCCGAGGCTATGGTCAGCCATAGTCATGACTGTGTCACTGCACTTCAGCCTGGGCAACAGAGTGAGATCCAGCCTCAAAATAAAAATAAATCAAACATTTTCTAAAGTAATTTCTATTTCAATAATAGTAAGTTAAAATTTTCACATGGAAATTTTTATTTTATACTCATCATCAACCACAAAACTGTTTCTATGTACCTTTACATAATACTTACTGGCTGGAACAATGAAATCTCCATGTAACTCATAGGTCATAAGGGGTTCTGGAAGACTCCTGTGTGAAAAGGACAGCTTAGAATTACCAAAGGAAGCCAAACAGGTCATCTCTCTCTGAGGTTTTTTAATACAACAATGTTAAACATGTTGTACATTTCTTAATTAATAACATTTCTTAATTAATATGCGGAACTTCCCTAGGGAATACCTTTACATGTCAAAAAAAACCAAAACATCAGTCAGATGGATCACTTTCTTAACTGCTGTCTGCACCAGGCACTATCAAAGCTTAAGCAGCTACAAGTCCCTATCAGATCTAGTCATACAGTCTTTCATATCTCATCTTGGAAAGCACCTTTAAAAACAGCTCCTTTTACATATAAAACTTCCTTACACATGTTAATGCACTTCAAGTCAAACATTCCATCTAACCAAACATAAGCACATAATGTTGAAAAATCACCTCTAAGATATTAATTGAAGGTGCCACCAAAAATACATAGGAAAGATTAAACAAAGATAAAGAAATAAAATCCTCCTCTTAAATATCTCTATTATAAATATAAGAATGTTTTATCTTTATGCCTATAAAATAAGACATATGAAATAAAATTGATGACTTTAAAAATGTACACATCATTTTCATGTTCTACAAAGAGTTACATGGATGGTAACAAATTTTATCATGTAATCAACAGAATGCTGTGGTTCAGTCAGCCTTGCAACCAAGATTTTATTTTATTTTATTTTATTTTGAGTCAGAGTCTCACTCTGTTGCCCAGACTGGAGTGCAGTGGCACGCTCACGGCCACCTCAGCATCAACCCACTGGGTTCAGACGATCCTTCTGCCTCAGTCTTCCAAGTAGCCGGAACTACAGGCGCATGCTACCATGCCCGGCTAAGTTTTTGATATATTGTAGAGATGAGGTCTCACCAAGTTGCCCAGGCTGGTCTTAAACCTCTGGGCTCAGGCAATACTCTTACCTCAGCCTCCCAAAATGCTGGGATTACAGGCTTGAGTCACCGCTCCCAGCCCTAACTTATATTTTGAAGACCAGATCACCTAACTTTGTAAAAACTTAAAGAACACCTAGACAAGAATCAATCTGCACAGCCTTTCTGGAGGGCAATCAGGCAAAATATTAAGAATTTTTTAAAAGATTGAAATCTAATAACTGAGAAATTCCTCTTCAAATGTTACCCAAAAAATCAAAGATGCAGGCAAAAAAATTTTTTCTAATACATGCAAAAGTCAAGAATATTGCCAGGGATAAAGAAGAACATTTATATACCTAACCCTGAATTGTACCTCACATCTTTAAAGAAGGAAGGAAGGAAAGAAGGAAGGAAGGAAGGAAGGAAGGAAGGAAGGAAGGAAGGAAGGAAGGAAGGAAGGAAGGAAGGGAAGGAAGGATGGACAAACATACTGGTAAAAGGGTCAATTCATCAAGAAGCCAAAACAATACCAAATCTAATAACAGAGTTCCAAAATACATGAGACAAAAAAGTGACAGAACTGCAGGGAGAAATAACAAAAACCAGAGATTTAAATACTTTTCTATCTCAGCAACTAACAGAAAAAGTAGATGAAAAATCAGTTAGGATATGGAAGATTTGGACAAAACTATCAACCAACTTCACCTAATCATACAGTCTAAGTGATACTCCACCCAAAAGCAACAGAACACACATTCCCAGTTCTCATGGACTATTTGCCTTCCAAGATAAACCATATTCTGGGCCATGAAACAAACCTCAATAAATTTAAAAGGTTCAAGTCACACAGAGTATGTTTTTTGATTACATTAAAAATCAGTAAAAGAAAGATATCTGGAAAACCCCAAAGAGAGGGAAATTATGAAGTATTTTGAACTGAATGAAATAAAAGCGTATGTCAGGATTTGAGGGATATTGGTTAAGCACTCCTCAGAGGGAATTTTATTCCACTAACAGCTATATTAGATAAGAAGAAAGGTCGTAAACCAAAGACTTCTCTTTAACCTTAAAAAGCTAGGGAAAGAAAGAGTAAATTAAGTCCAATGTAAGCAGAAAAGCAGAAATAATAAAGATCGGTGCATAAATCAATGAAATGAAAAAGTAAAAAATAGAGAAAATAAATTAATTCAAAGTTGGTTCTTGGAGATGATCAATAAAACTGATAGATCTAGTCGTATTATGAGAAATAGAAAAGAAAACACAAATGACCAATGTCAGGAATGAGAATGGCAACTGCAAAATCACTGCAAGTTCTGATATTAAAAATAAGAGTGAACAATTTTATGTCCATAAACTCATCAGTTTAGATGAAATGAACAAATGCCTTGAAAGACACAAACTACCAAAGCTCATTCAAGAAGAAATACATTTCTCTTTGAAACTTCTTGTGCAAAAGAAAATTTTAAAAATAGGTAAGTTGAGTAGTCCTTTATCTGTCAGAGAAACTGAATTTGTAGTAAACAATCTTGCTGGTAAGAAAATGGTGGGCCCAAATGACTTTGCAAATGAATTTTACTAAATAATTAAGGGAAAAAAATAACAATTCTATACAAATTCTTTCAGAAAATAGAAGAAATAATTTTAACTCATTCTGTGAAGTAAGAATTACCCTAATACCAAAATTTAAAGATGTTACAAGAAAACTATAGGCCAGTATCACCTATGAACATACAGGCAACTATTCTAAATAAAATACTAGTAAATCAAATGAAACAAGATAAATAAAAGAATAATAAATCATGACCAAGTTGGGTTTATCACAAGAATATGGTACTAACTTAATAATTTTTTAATGTAATTCACCATACTAACAAACTAAAAAAAGAAACACTGTATGATCATCTCAATAGAACATTTAGGAGAAAAAACAGTCTTTTCCACAAACTGCAGAACAACTGCATACACAAAAATGAACATGAATCTCATACCTTTTATAAAAATTTACTCAAAATGGATCACAGATCTAAGGGTAAAACTGAAAATTATAAAACTTCTAGAAGAAATTATAAAAGAAAACCTTTGGTTGGGCACAGTGGCTGCAATCCCAACACTTTTGGAAGGCGAGGTAAGGGGATTGTCTGGATCCACGGATTCGAGAACAGCCTGGGCAACTGGGCGAGACCTCATCGCTACAATAAATCAAAAAATTAACCGGGTGTGGTAGCATGCCTGTAGTTCCGGCTACTTGGAAGGCTGAGGCAGAAGGATCGCCTGAGCCCAGTGGGTTGACTCTGGGATAACCATGAACAAGTCACTGCACTCCCAGCCTGGGTGACAGAGTGGAACTCCAACTCGAAAAGAAAAGAAAAGAAACAAACTTCCGTGACCCAGGTTTAAGTGAAAACTTCCTGGTACAGCACCAAAAGAAATAAAAAGAAAAACTGATAAACTGGACTAAATCAAAATTAAAATTTCTCTTTGAAACACAATAAGGGTTGGGCTCAGTGGCTCAGGCTGTAATCCCAGCAATTTGGAAGGCTGAGGTAAGTGGAATGCCAGAGCTCGTGGGTTCAAGACCAGCTCAGGCAACTTGGCGAGACCTCATCTCTAAAATAAAAAATAAAAAATTTTAAAAATTATCCAGGCATGGTAGCAAGCACCTGTAGTACCAGCTACTTGGAAGGCTGAGGCGGAAGGTTTGCAGAGCCCAGCAGGCTGACACTGGGGTGGCCATGAGTGTGCCATTGCACACCAGCCTGGGCGACAGGGTGAGACTCCAACTCAAAAAAAAAAAAGAGAAAGAGAGAATAAGAATGAAAAGACAAGTCACGAACCAATGAAAACATCGGCAAAGCATATATCTGAGAAAGAACTTATATCCAAACCAAAATATACATATATTCATATATATGCATATGTGTGTGTGCGTATACTTATATACATATATCCTAAACTTTCAAAACACAATAATATGACAATCTTAAGTTTTTAAAAATTGGGCCAAAGCCGGGCTCGGTGGTTCAGCCTGTAATCTCGCGCCTTTGGGAGGCTGAGTTGAGTGGATTGCCTGAGCCCGCGGGTTCGAGACCTGCCTGGGCAACTTGGCGAGACCTCATCTCTACAATAAATCAAAAATTAGCCGGGCGTGGTAGTGCACGCCTGTAGTTCCAGCTACTTGGAAGGCTGAGGCGGAAGGATCGCCGGAGCCCAGCAGGTCGAGGCTGCGGTGGCCAGGAGCGGCCATTGCACTCCAGTCTGGGTGACAGAGTGAGACTCCAACTCAAATAAAAAAAAAAAAATTGGGCCAAAGATATGGACCATTTACCCAATAATACATAGAGATGACAAATAAGCACATGAAAAAATATTCAACATTACTAGTCATTAGGGAGGTGAAAATTAAAAAGCGTAATAAGATACTACCATACATCTATTAGAACGACTACAATTAAAAAGACTGAGCATCTCAAGAGTTGGCAGATGTAAAGGAAGTAAGACTCTTATACAGTGTCAGTGGGAACATAAAGAAGTACATTAACTATGGAAAAAAGTCTGCCAATTTCCCAAAAAAATCAAGCATACACCTACCCCAGGGTCCAGATATTTCACTCCTGGAACTTATCCAAGAGAAATGAAAAACTATGATCATCCAAAGGTTTGTACGCAAATTTTTTAGTAGCCTTGTGCACAATAGCCAAAAGCTACAAATAACCCAAATCTCCATAAACAGATGAATATATTTTTTTAAATTGTGGCATATCCATACAATGGACCACTGGTTAGCAGTAAGAAGGAGTTAACTACTGATATATGCTACAAAATAGGTAAGTCTCAAATGAATTATGTTAAGTGAAAGAATCCAGATTGAAAGAAAAAAGAAGCATACACAGTATGATCCCATTTATATAAAATCACAGGAAATGCAAATTAGTGCATAATGACAGAAAGTAGATCAATGGCTACCTACGGATGAGACCCGTGAGAGGGGAGGGAGGCAAAGGAGGGATATTAAAGAGAAGGAGGAAAGTTTTGGGGGTGATGGATAGATTCACTATCCTGATTACGGTGATGGTTTCACAGGTGAATAGATCAAACTCATCCAAATGTATACAATAACTATGTTCATCTTATAATATGTCAATTACACTTTGATAAAGCTGTGGGGGAAAAAAATGCCAAAATATATTTACAGGTACATATGTTCCTTACAATCTAATTTATGATGCTACAATATGACAACTGCAGATAAACTAAAACTTAATGCATGAGTGGAAAACAAAACTGCTTTTTTATTTCCTCTCTTTCTCCCCTGTTTCACCTACATTCCAATTTAAAGGAAAAAAAGGGGGGGGATCAATTACAGGGCCCAGCGCAGGGGCTCACACCTGTAATCCCAGCACTTTGGGAGACCAAGGTGAGAGAAATGCTTGAGCCTCAGAGTTCAAGACCAGCCTGGGTAACATAACGAGACCTTGACTCTACAAAAAAAATTAGCCAGGGAGAGCACCTGTAGTCCCAGCTACTCGAGAGGCTGAGGTGGGAGGAAGTTGAGGCGGCAGTTAGCCAGCATCACATCACTACATTTCAGCCTGGACAAAAGAGTGAGATACTGTCTTAAAAAAAAAAAAACCAATTACATCATAGCATTCTTAAGGAGAAAGAAGAGCCAAACAGAGGTAAACGTCTGGGTTTTTGTTTCCAAGTAAGGACATGCAAAATGTAACCAAGAAGAAAAATGGTAATCTGGCAGAGAAGGAAAGTTAGCAGGTTCTGAGGAGGAAAGATGAGAACACTTAGGAGAACCATCAACAGCATTTCTTTTCCAATAAAAATGAATGTGTGTCTAAATATCTTCTACAAGTTACTTCTATCATTGCCATATTTCTAGCTAGTCAATGTAGCCTAAAAAATAAATATTGTTCACGTAAGGGAAGCGGTAATAAAAATGACAAGTTCCCCACACAAAATGTTTCTACTGAGTCACTGCATCTCTCAGCCTCCCACCCAGTATGCTTTGAGCCACCTCTCTTTGCCACCCGTTGGAATCTGTCGGGGGACAAAAATCATAATATTTACCTAAGCTGGCATTTCCTTCCCAAAAAGTCCCCTTCCAATTGCCAGGCTTCAAAGAAGCTTCCTCCAGGTAAAGTCATTTTACTAGAAACATCAAAAAACAGCTTATGTGTCCCCTCCCAATGGAAACTGTTGTCATGAACACATTGCTGGAAATCAGAACGATGGTCTGCCTAGACAAGATATCATTCAGAGAGCTGATATTCAGCCCTAAAACATTGGAGGTTAAAAACATTTTTTTTTTTTTTTTTGCCTCAAGTCAATAGAAGAAAAAGACCACACGACGGTTTCGGCATGTCTTCTTCCCTCTCCAGAACCCTGGAGGATCTGCTGCTTGTTTTAGTTTGGTGCTTTGGGACTTTGGCTCTTTCTCTCCTTCCACCTCCAACCTCCCATCCAATAAGCTGGCTGGGTTATTTGCAGTGAGAAGAATTCAAGGGCAAGAGCTTTTTTGGGCGAGAAAAGCTATATTCAGCTTCACGCCATGGTGCCACGAGTGACAGGGCTGGGGCACCAGTCCTGGCAGGCAGGCTGGCTCCCGCCTTCCTGCTCTTGACCATCACAGCATGCTATCTCTCATGAGGAAATAAATACACTTGCTTGGGCCACAACCACGCTGCCAAAATGGAGGTGGATAAAAACTCTGAGGATTTTTTCCCCCCCATTTTTAGTGCGTCACCCAAAAGAAAGTGTCAATTCAATCCTCATGATGGCATTTTTTCAGTTGCTAAAAATAATAAAGGGGAAAAGAACAGCAACCCAACTTTCAAATCTCCCAAGGCATCTGCCATCTTATGATAATCACTTTATCACATTCAAGCAGAATGTGTATTTTGTTAGGAGCGAAGTTATATAATAATAGCATCTCATAAAGTCGTTCTGGAGGCAATGTTTGCTTAAAAAGTGGAATTCCATAGGATGAAGCAACATAGTGAAAGAAAAACACACAGAAAGCAACAGAAGACCAGGGCAGTAAGGAACTAGCTTCAGAGGGTATCAAGATCCAAAAAGAAATTGTGTGTACTACGTAAAAAGAGCCATTAGTTTATTAAACTAATTCCTCCCACACCGAAAAATAAAAGAACCATGGAGAGCAGGGGGAAAAGCACACAATTATTTACCGCCAAAGAGTGGGATTTTCACCCTTAGTTTCCCACCAATAACTGAGTCAAATTGGCCAATCTCTTTACTTGTACTAGGTAGGAGTTTACCAAGCAGCGAAGTGGATTGAAAGCTACTCCCTACAGTGGCAGCACCTCTGCTACCCAAGTTAACACATGCAATCCATTATATTTTTATATCTCTTATCCATTCTTTCCTTCATCCATCTAATATGGGCTTTTTCCACATTGCTGACATTTTGAGTCAAATAATTATTTAGGGGAAGGGGAGCTGTCCTATGCACTATAGGACATTTAGCAGCCTGTCCCGGGCCTCTACCCATCAGATGCCAGGAGTACTCCCCTCCAGCAATGAGGACAACCAAAAAAATGTCTTTAGATATAGCCAAATATCCCCTGGGGAGTGCGGGGGGGGAGGGCGGGAAGCAGGGAACCATCCCCAGTTGAGAACCACTGCTCTAGTATTTCAGTGATAGGCACAGCATCCATTGCTAGAGATACTCTAATGATCAAGACATATAAGATGCCTGGGCATCGTGGCACAGCCTGTAATCCTAGCACTTTGGGAGGCAGAGGCGAAAGGATTGCCTGAGCCTGGGCGTTCGAGACCAGCCTGGGCAACTTGATGAGACCCCGTCTCTACAATAAATCACAAAAACTAGTTGGGAGTGCGTCTGTTGTTCCAGCTACTTGGAAGGTTGAGGCAGAAGGATTGCCTGAGCCCAGCAGATCAAGGCTGCAGTGGCCACAAGCGTGCCACTGTACTCCAGCCTGGGAGACAGAGTGGTATTCAAAAAAAAAAAAGACATATAAGATGCCCATCTCAGGGAGCTTACATTTTAATCCTAGAGCAGGGACTAATGAGATTCATTTTACTATAATCCTCATCTCAACTGCAGTTAGTCACCGTCAGTGGTAGTCTAGATATAAGTACAAAGATTAAGTCTTAAGGTTAACTCTTTACAGACTAGGAGCAACAATGTACTCAATAGTTTCAGGAAAAAATTTAAAGCAGGGTCAAGTACAATGACTCACGCCTGTAATCCCAGCATTTAGGGAGGCCAAGGCAAGAGGATTACATGAGTCCAGGAGTTTGAGACCAGACTGAGCAACATAGTAAGACTTCATCTCAACAAAAACTCAAAAAATTAGCTGAACGTGGTGGTGCGCACCTGTAGTTGGGAGCCTACGAAGGAAGGATCCTGAGCCCAGGAAGTTGAGGCTGCAGTGAGCTGTGATCATGCCACTGCACTCCAGCCTGAGTGACAAAGTGAGACTCTGACTCAAAAAAAATAAAAATAAAATAATAAAAAAATTCTCAAACAGTGGCTTAAAATATATAAATTACTCAAAAGTAGGTCATACACATCTACCACCTACTGATAAATGTAAATATTGTTAAAAAGAGGGATAACCAGTGGAACAGGTCACCTGATGGGATACGACAGAAAAAATATAACATCACTATGACATACTCTTGAAATAAACTAAATAAAGCCTAACCTGAATTTTACAAAGCCTATTTGAAAATTATTCATTTACAGAAAATATGATGGCTAGAGACATGCCAAATGACATCATGATGATATCATAAAAAGAGACCTAGTTTCATCCACAAATAAATGCCAGTGATGGTGGTGGAAGGAAGGGACTATACAAATGAAAAGAAACTTTAAAACTTCTTAATCAAGTGAAATGTGGACATTGTCTAAATCCTGCAGAATTTAAAGCAAATGTAAAATCACCTTTTTTTTTTTTTTTGAGTTG
>NW_007252238.1:694213-741135 GCF_000164805.1 Carlito syrichta | reverse complement strand
TGGGCTCCGGCAATCCCTTCCGCCTCAGCCTTCCAAGTAGCCGGAACTACAGGCGCGCGCTACCACGCCCAGCTGATTTTTCGATTTACTGTAGAGATGAGGTCTTGCTGCCCAGGCGGGTCTGGAACCCACGGGCTCAGGCAATCCACTCACCTCAGCCTCCCAAAGGCGTGGGATTACAGGCTGAGTTAACGAGTTCAGCTATAAAATCACTTAAAAAAAAAAAAGATGGGTAAAGATTGAACATGGACAGCATACTGGATGATATTAACTTTGGTGTATATGGTAATTATACTGATTGTCTTTTTCTAAGTCTATCTTTTTTTGAGATAAATACTCAAGTATTTACGGGTATAGTAATAAGTTTTGGAAAAATCTTTAGAGTATTACCTAAAAGAAGTGGCAGAAAGGGAGACTGATGGATCAATAAGGTTAGAATGTTGAGAACTCAAGAAAGAGGGTAATTGGATCTCACACAAATCTCTCTGCTTTTATGTGTTTCAAATTTTTCATAATTTTTTTAAAAAGCACAAAATATGTAATATAAGTTGAATCTAGTGTATTCATGGGAAATCCAAGAAATTTTGAACTGAAAAACAACCCTACGTGTGGTTAGAAAGACCCGATCCTAGGAGAGCCCCGCCATTTGCCACACAGAAATCCAAGTCTCCAAAAGAACCATATCAGGAAAATGATAGTTGTGATATTTTTCATTCTTTTACTTACTGTTTTTCACTCCCTGTATACTTGTTCTTTATCTAATCCCAAGCTTATCATTAAGTGTCTTTTTGAAAATAGAAAAAAAGGATAAAGATTCATAAAAATGCTAAGCCCTCTTCTAATTCTAGCCCTAAATATTCCACAATAGATGGAAAGCTTAAGTTCATCTAAAATCTCATCAACTAAACTTATTTTCAAATAACTCTGAGTTCATGTATTATCACAAGCCTTTAAGTTTAAATCATTTAAATTATAATTTACAAGAGGTGGGAGAATGCAAAAAAATTATCTTTTAGAGGGTGGGTCCTTGGTAGTACAGGTTTCCCCTGCTAGGTAAGTGTTCTAGGAACCCATCGGCATCAGTCTACCAGCTAGGGTTGTTGTGAGAGGCTGCATTCAGTTTCAGTGACTTTTTTTTGAGATTCTTTCAACACATCATGATGGGTGATTTACATGAACAACCTGCCCACAGCACACTGAGTGTTCAGCAGTTTTTGACCAAAAAACAGCACAACCCCTGTGCCCCGCCCTCCCTATTCACTTGTTTCATAGTGTTTAATTCCTAAAATGCATATCCATGGTAGATATCTATTTCAAAACCCAAGTCTATTCCAATTTCTGTTCCACTGTGATTTACTTAATAAACTGATATTCATCTACTATGTACCTTACTTTCTGGGACACTCAGATAAACACCTCATAAATTCTCTCCTTTTTAGTAAGGCTTAAATTAACTATTGATATTTATGTACAGTGTCGGCATCTATTTATGTTACATATCCAAATAGTCCATCCTTCCCTCCTATTGCCAAGAGCAGCTTACCTCAAATACTGTTTCAGGGCGCTTGTTATTGTCTTCACTTCCCAATCTACAGAATTCTCCAGGTCCACTTCATTACACGTTTTTGCATCTAGAGAGCAAGCAAACAAGAGAAAATGATTAAAACCATGAACACCCAAAGGCCCTTTTGACTAGCTCACAAAGCTTTGATTTTTAAAGGAGCAAACCACACATAATTAAGCCGTGGTTTCCTACAAAAACATTACATACAATTTCTTCAAAATACAGTAAGCCACATTCTATTACTAGACATTGCTAGCACTTCAGAAAATCCAGAGTAGAGAACAAAGCAAAAGAATAAGTGTTGGGAGGGGAGTGTGGAAGAATTAGACAAAGTAGGGCATGTCATCATCCATGAGTTGAAGTCATGGGTGGCTATTCTCATCATCATCGTTAATGGTATTACTCCGTAGCCATGGCCTGGAGACTGTGGTATTTTCAGTTGGATGCCAATGGTTTAACTTGCTTCTGGTGGCATTATTGCTCCTACACGGTGTTATGACAGGGGAAACTGAGGGCAGCACCGTGAATGTCAACATGACTATCAGAATGGCAACACACCAACAAGGAACGTGGCCCCACACTTTCAATATTTGTGTTCATTGTATTATCTTTCTGAGATTAATGTGTGATCAACCAAAACAGAAACATGACTACACATAATCTCAAAGAGTCATTTACCAGCAATTTTTCCCATGAACACTACAGCGTATAGACTCATCCAGGAAACACTTATCGGAAGCCTCTGTGTAACACTCCTGATGTCCATTCTAAATCAAACTAGTTTCCTTTGTCCTAGTGTGGTAATGATGAATTTCTTCCAAATACACTTTCAAATGGCCAGTACACTCTAAAGAAAAGGTATGTGGCATGCACATGCACACACACACACACACACACACACACACACACACACACACACACACAAAAGGAATGGAGCTGTAAGAGTTAGTAAATATGGAAAGGAAAAAGTCAGTCCTAGTGGAAATAAAGTGAAAGGATAGTGGGAAGGGCAAACGCTCTGAGTATGGGGGCATCTTTGAACCTTGTAACTCTGTACATTCAGTTGTGACATGGAAGCAGGGAGGGGTGCAGCACTGGTATTACAAAGACAAGCTTAAATGCCTGCACCATCCTAGACCAGACACACCACCCCAAGCGAGTGAGTTCCAACCCATCTGAACTTAGGTTTTCATCTGCAGTGAAGATAACATTAATGCTCTCCCAAAACTATTGAGACCATCAAAGCAAACGAAGAATACACCCAGACGTTCATAAATCATTAAACGTAGCACGTTATTACTCACTTTTTTTAGCTGAGTCACTAAAAAGTATAAGCAATCAGTGATGGCACCCACTCCAAGGGAGGAGCAGTAAATGGGTTATGGGGGACAATATCGAGCCATGAATGACAACTTGCCTGTTTTCTACACTCCTATTATGCAAAGGATAACATCAGAGATTCATGGAAGAGATTGTTTCTCCCTCAGTCCAGAACTCAACTAAGACCAAAAAAACCTAGTTGTTTCAGGACTTTTTTTTCCCCTCCCTTACACTGTATTTGTCTACACAGAGAAGGAAACATCTTGTTAGTATTTCCTTTTTAAAAGCACTTAAAAGAAAAGCCTGTCAAGATGGAACCACCGCATTAAGTCATCATGCCACTTAAAAAGTTGTAGGCTTGGGCATGATAAAGGATGGATGACAACTCAATGTTGGTCTCAAACTTTTTGAGGATCAAGTAAAACAGGAAGACATGGTTATTTCACAGTCATAATATCGTGCACATGAAGTCAATTACTCAAAGGTCTGGAGACTTTTTAAAGCACTTCAACATTGCTTGATTACAGCAACTGACAGCAATATGCAATAAACTACAACAATGGCAATTGACACTGATTACATTTTGATCAGTTCCTACAATTCAGAACTCATTTGTTACTGAGCTTGTCAGACAAGCCACAGATACATTCAAGAAATCAAATTAAGCACCCTGATTAAAGGTGCAATCCTTTATAACTAGGACTAAATAATTCTGTTCTAAAGGCTTTGCCAACCAATTACTTCGGTAACTGAATATTCTCTCTCTCATTAAATCAATTATTTAAATCTCATTTTAACATACAAGTCAGATAACATTTTCAATCAACTCACTATCAGCAAATCACCTTTTTAAAATCCAAGAGGTTTCTAAAGGAAGCTTTTTATTTCCAGCTTCCTACCAAATTATCATTCTGTATTTTGAGAATCACATTCTCTCTATGGAAAAATAAGCCATCCTTCTAAATTCATGGAATAAAAAGCAGCTGTCACATCAGACGCAAATGACTATACAGTGTCTATACTACTAATCCTCTCTTAAATTTTCACTATTTTCAAATAGCTCAATCATTCCTAGCAGTCCTTTAGAATCAGAATGCACGAGGACTAGGCAGAATTTAATAACTTATTGGGGATTCAAACATAAAAATACAAGTAGAGTGTTCATTCAGAGTATGTGTTCTACCATACAAAGGGTAAAAAAATGTTACTTTCTTTCTGACTGAGGAACACCTCATGGATTTACTAAAAAATCTAAACTAACAAGCACAGACACAAAGAGCTGATCTTTTTTCCTTTGGATGAAGGTTTCACCCTTACATAACCACTGGTCATTTTTTTTGAAACTGAAAATCTGCAGTCCAACCTAAATGCAAAGCGCCATTTTCTGCAGTTGCTAGCGCCTTCCTCAACACTGACTTGGGCCCAATTTCAAAGGACTTGCAAACGCAAAGTGAATGGATGAATTTTGAAAATATGTTTTAAAATTTAAAAACCAGATTTTTCAGCTACATTAGTTCACTCTTTTTTCTCCAATCGATGCACCAAAGCTGTCCCATAAACAAAGAAAACAAGGTAATATTTTTCAAGTAAAACTCTTCTAAATTATTTTTATTCCTTGTTTTCTATGGTTCTACATCTAAAAATAAATAAAATCGTCCAGCCTTTTTTGCAAATTAGATTTAGAAATAACCACTGAATCTACCAGACCACACAAGCTCCTACCACACTTCTCACAATTTCCTCTTCCTCTGCTCTGATGTTTTGTTCTAAAGTGAGGAAGAAGGAACACATGACAGCTCTTAGCTCATGGCAGTTCTAATCTACCATGAACTGCTGGAAGTGCTCTTTGACATTCTCATCCCATTTAATACCAAACCATGAGTCACCCAAAGACACCTTGTCTGCTATTTCTCCCTGCTTTCCCCAACTGCTCCAATCTTCTACTTCAAACAAACAAAGAAAATCAACGTTCACCACACTGTGACCCTGTCTTAGAGACTGCAAAGGGGAAGAAAAGGAAAATGACCTATCAGCGAAAGAAAGGCAGTTGTTCATGTGGGCATTTTCTTTTGGCAACTTAAGAGCTTGGTCCAGGGCATGAAGGGAAACAATCTCTGGACCCCAAACTCACCATGCCAAAGGGAAAGTGAAGCCTGGGAAGTAAGTCATCCAATCGTGCCTTTCTTTAGCTGTCATTTCACAACTTCGTGTCACAGACTCATCCATAAGCCAGATTCCCACCACAATAGAAGGCCGTATCTCTCCCAAGAGGTCTCGCTCACAAATTGCTCACAAGGACATTCGAGGAAGCCTCTAAATCTTCCAGAATACATCTCCCCCCATAAACTAGCCCTAAAACAGAGTCCTGTTGAATCTCACCCTGACAATGGCAATGACCAGCTCATCTTCACAAGGACAGGACAAGAACAAGACCAGAAATCATCCCTTCGCCTACCCTGAAGTGAAGACAGAAGTGACTATTTCCTTGACTTTCCTTTTTCTCGTGTAAAACATAGATTTACAGAAGCTGATCAGAGTTTCACAAGAACAGTAAGCATTACCTCACTGCCTGCCCTGCCTCCATTCTCTCCCTCCTGCTTGTTCTTTTCCCCTTATATACGGAAGTTCCAAAAGTCCCTTTGGAAAAAGCACAGGTCACAGATGCTCCTGTGACTTGTGTTTTTCCGAGCACATTCTCAACCTCAGCTAAAGAAACCTCTATTGATTGAGACCTGCCTCGGTCACTTTTTGGTGAACAAGGAAAAAGCTCCGAGGCTGCTGGAAATCCAGCAGACTGTTCTCTTCTTTGCCAGGGGTGGAAGACTGCTCATCACGGGGGAAGAAGCCAGCTGCCCACTCTCCTACCTGGCCCAGGGAAGTATATGCAGCTTCTCAGTTTAGAGAACTTGCTATGGTCAACTCCATTAAAAAAAAAAAAAAAAAACTCCATTACCATTTTGTGTTAGCAGGAAATGAGGGTGAAGAGAGAGGAGGAGGAGGGTGGGGAAGGAGTGGAGGAATAAAAAAAGAGTAGAAGAGGAGGAAGAGGAAAGGGAGGTGGAGGGAGAGGAGAAGAAGAAGAGGGAGAAGAAGAAAGGAGAAAAGGAAAATAATGGAGAGAAACATTTTTCTCTACATATTAAATATGAAGGGAAAAAGACACACCAGAAAAAGAAGACAAGTGAAACAACATGCGAGAGATTAAGCATACATACCCTTTCTTTAGAAATCATTACAAACTTACACATATGAATATTTAAAGAACACTTAAAACATTTTAACAAGCGATACACGACAGTCTATGTAAAAATGACAATAACAAAAAAACTCCAAAGCAAATAATTAGCTCTCTGGGACTAAAGAGAATCAAGTAAAGTAAATGACAGCTTTCCCCCAAAAATATCAAATGAGGGCCGGGTGGGTGGCTCATGTCTGTAATCCCAGCACTCTGGGAGGCTGAGGTGGGAGGACTGCTTGAGGCCAGAAGTCTGACACCAGCCTGAGCAACAAAGTGAGATCCTGTCTCTACAAAAAATACAAAAATTCGCCTGGTGTAGTAGTGCATGCCTGTAGTCCCAGTTATATGGGAGGCTGAGATGGGAGGATTACTTAAGCACAGGACTTTGAGGTTACAGTGAGCTGCCACAGGGCCACTGCCTCCAGGCTAGGTGACAGAGCAAGACCCTGTCTAAAAATAAAAATAAAATAAATTAAATTGCTTGAAAATTTTTTCTAGATACTTAAAAATTAAATTATTTTCCATTCCTATGAAGAAAAATCCACCACAAACAAAATGTGTTTTGAAAAAAATTCAGATTTGAAATAAACATATTACCTGCAGGAATAATAATTAAATATCGATTGGTTTTAAAAAGCAGTTAAAAATTTGGCAGACCCACCCAATTTTTTTTCTCTTCAGGATATTTATATAGCCTTGAAATGTCAAAGAGAGGTGGGAAAAATTGGGAGAAAAAGAGCATCTAATGGGATTGTGTGATGTGACTATTCAAAACACTAAAATTCTTTTGCTTTTGGAAGAAGTATCAAATTATTTCCATTTGAACACTCATTCAGGATAAAAGAAAAGAAAAGCCTTAAGGAAATCTTAAATTAATCTGCTAATAGTGAGTGACTCTATTTTGTCAAGGACTAAGGTTTGTGTTGGTAACAAAGTAACAAGAAAATGGTATTAACACTACTGAAAATCCAAAGTTTTTGACTGACAATCTTAAATTCATACTAGGGATTATTTATAGATTGCTTAAAACAAAATTATATTATGTAGTCCTCTTTAATAAATTGCCTAATGATTAAATAACAGGTCAATATCTTTGTCTCCCATGAATTCTCTAACTTTCCTCTGCTTTTTGAATGACATTTCTAAAGATATAGCATTTCTGTTGCCAGCAACTAGAATGCGTTTGTATCACGTTTACATCCAGGACTTCTCTACTCTAAAGCTCACAAAAGGCAAAAACAGTTTTCCAGGTCATGAATTTTTTAAGGGTTTAGATATTTAAAAACACCTTGTAAGTTAAGGACTGTCTTGGGACATTTAGTATGAGTAGCAGAAACTACCACCCTGAATTCAGCAACGTAGTATGTGTAGAATTTTATGAGGTTAAGAACAAATTTTGAGACAGTTTAACACTTCAGGGTGACCACAGAAATACCCCTGTTCAAACTTTCCTTGAACAGGAGCGAGAAGATAATAAAAATAATGCCAGGATCCTTATGGCCAATTTACCAACAAAATGTGCCTTTCTGCCAAAATTTCCCATTCTGGTACCAGTACGCTCTTCCAGTTCTCATCATCAGAACACCATCTTGGAAATGAAAGAAGTGTTTCTAATTTTAAAATTAAGTAAAAGCAGATGCTATAGTCCCATTAAGCTCTTCCAGCTGCTACTGAACCACTGGCAACCTGAGTCTATTTAATTTGGAGACCACTAATGGTAAAAAGGAAAATGTGACTGCCAAAATTGCACACCCAAGTTAAACCAGAGAGGCAGAAAATGAAAATAGCTCATGAAAGCGAATGTATTCTAATAAGGCCCTCCAATTGATGATGGGCATTTTTTCCTGTGGTTAATAGCTAAAAAAAGGTTGTAACTTATTAAATCCTTAATTCAAATCCAGCCAAACAAGCAATCCTACCCCTAATATGTTGGTTGATTTTACTCATTTTGGTTTATGCTTCTAAAAATTCCATTGTAGCCTTTGCTACAATGCTTGAAGACGCAGACAGGTTTGGACGCATTCGCAGCATACCAGAGAGCATTGTTAATATTGATTAATTAAAATGAGATATCACATACATTAATATGTAGCAAGATCATAATGGCAGACTGGTTTGATACACAGGCCCTCAAGCCTGATGAGATATCATCACTCAAGAGGCCTGTTTGGGGGTGTGGGGTAAGTTGAGTGTCTTACAGGTGACCATGAACTGACAACAGCGCGTCATGTAAAAGCGCTTTGTCATTCACATAATGTCTGGGGTAATGAAATGAATTCACTTTCTGGCTTCCTCTAGTCTGCGATGCCAAAGAACACTATGTTATCAGCACAGATGGAGCATGCATGGTTCTGGAGGAGAGCCTGGTGTGAACTACAAACAAGCCTCTGTGAATACCAATGAATCCCTGAGCATCAGACTTTCGCTGTCAAATGACAGTTTTGGAAACTCCAGAAAAATGAGCGAGTCCCACTGGTCTTGTCCAACCAAATGTACTGTCACAATTCCGGACAGGCAATTTGGAAGTCACGCAAATCGTAGTGACCTAACTGCCATTTTCCTGTGGGAACCAAGCACAGGAGGACACCCAACCAAGAGGTGTATTCTTTTTTTTTTTTCTTTCATTTCTTAATAAGTAAAGAGATAACAGATCACCTGTGCCAATGTAAATACCAATCTACTTCCCTGAGTCAATTTTCTCTGCTCAGGAGAAAACTCATCTAGACAGTAGACAAATGGAGTCGAAAGTATTCTCTACGTTACTATGAAATATCAAGTTGTTAAGTCAATATACATATACAAATATTTGGAAAAATGATTAGAAAAGAGGCATACCCATCAACATACTCAGAAGTCTCTGGACCTTTGAACTCACCCCCACAACTCTGTATAATCCTTGGTCATTTATACCTATTGGAAGAAACAAAATGTTAGCAAATTACAAGAATACCACATTTTAAAAGACATCATCAAACAGTTGCATTCAGAATCTTTGCTAACTGGCATTAGCAGCATTCCTGTAAACTGTAAAAATAACTTTTGACAAAAGCAAATGTTTAACAACTTGTTTTCCCAGCTTTGCATTTGTGAGCTGGTGGGAAAATAATCTCACAAAACAATGTTCAATGTGGACCAAAATGTCAGTGTTAATAAGCTTGTTAAGAACCATGGATACATTGAAATGTATGCCAATGCAATTTGTAAAGATGGATTAAAACTTTTATGTTTATTGTGTTTACTTGTTGCTTACATTTTTCTCGAAAAGGTTTTGCCTTTTAAAAATATGGTGATGATTAGTACATAGAAAGAAATCATTGTTTGGATGATTCTTGAAGACCATGGAAATTCATTCAAAACTAAAACAAAACTGTACTTTTTAAAAGAAGAGTTATTACATGCCCTGTCCAGTGAGGAGCTCTGAAACTTCAAAAAAATATCACCAAGAACTATATAGCAAAATGAACCCCATCAATACATCTTCTCTTTCTCGGAAGAGACCTGAAATCAAAGTGTCCCTAAGCACAAGAGACAAATAAAGGCACAAAAATGTATTGTCAATCGTAACTTAATATGCTGAACAAATGTCCTTATTTGGATTCTGATCTGAATAAACCAATGGCAATAGTCACTTTGAAGCAATCAGAAAACTCTTGAGTGGCATAAAGGGTATATTAAAAAAATGTCCATTTCTTTTTAAAGTTGGATCCTGAAAAGGGTGAAAGTAACCTTAGATTTGCTTTAAGAGGGAGAAAGGGATAGATGAAGCAACTAAGCAAAATCTCAATGATGACTGAATCTGGGTAAGAAGAATATAGTAGTTCATTGTACCAATCTCTCTATTTTTTTATGCTAGAAAATGTTCATGATAATGACGTCCCAGAAATGTGACTTATATTTACTTCTCAAAAGAGTTGCAGCTTTCCGCCTGTGTGTTTATTTTCTGCACTACGAATGTTAAAACTAACAAGAACACAACCGGCTGACAAGGAGATGATGCCTCTCATCCCCAAAGTTTCCAAAACAAAATAACAACATCAAAAAGGCCAAGGAATTTGCCCAAGGGGGTTCATTTTCTTTGCACCTCCCTGCTTGGAGTAATGAAAAGAATACTAGTCAGAGTCAAAAGAACTGGATTCAAGTCACAACTCAGTCCTGACTCACAAGCAAGACAGGAAACCTCTTTGAGTCTCGATGCTGCCTCTGAGATCAAGACCTGCCTACTATATCCTGTGTCATGCTGGGAGGGAAGTGAGATGTTACTGACACATGTTCTGTGGATCGAAACTCATGGCATACATGCAAAAACATTCATTATTCATTGCCAAAATCAGTAATTTTTTTTCCTTCTTTTTCTGTTTTTTTGCCTTTTGTTTATTCCTCCTTGTTCATTTTTTTAAGTTCTGTGAATGTCCTATTTTTCTTTCTGCTGTGGGCTGAATTGTGTCCCCCTAAAATTCACATGTTGAAGTTCTAATCCTCGGTTCCTCAGAATGTGACTGTATGTAGAAACGGGTCTTTAAAAAAGGTAATTAAGTTAAAATGAGGTCGTCAAGGTTGACTCTAACCTAATACAACCCATGACCTTATAAGAATGGATTGCAGGCTGGACATGGTGGTTCAAGCCTATAATTCCAGCACTTTGGGAGACCCAGGTGAAGGGACTGCCTGAGTCCAGGGGTTTGAGACCAGCCTGAGCAACTTGGCAAGACCTGGTCTCTACAATAAATCAAAAAATTAGCTGGGTGTGGTAGCGCTTGCCTGTAGTTTCAGCTACTTAGAAGGCCATGGTGGAAGGATCGCCTGAGTCCAGCAGTCTAGTCTGCGGTGGCTGTGAGCATGCCACTGCACTCCAGCCTGGGCCACAGAGTAAGACTCCAACTCAAAAAAAAAAAAAAAAAAAGAAAAGAAGAAGAAGGAATTACGGACCTGTACAGAGGGAAGACCATGTAAAGACACAGGGAGAAAAGAGCCACCCATAGGCGAGAGAGAGGTCTCAGAGGATATGAACCCTGCCGATAGCTTAATATTAGACTTGTAGTCCCAAGAATTGTGAGAAAATTAATTAACTCTGTGATACCTTGTTATGGAAGCCCTAGGAGACTAATACACTTTCTCTCTCAATTCTTATTTGAACGCCAAGGACCAGAAGGGCAAGGCCGGCCCTTCAGTGGTTCAAGTCTATCCAGAATGCTACAGAATCACAGCAGCAGAGATGCACCTTCCTAAAGAGGATGCCCACCGACCACACAAGAGGAGAAAGAAGCAGCTGAGCCCTGCCTGGAGTTGAAAAGAAGAAAAAGAAGTTGCCAAAAATCAAGGCCAGGCATGACAGCTCACACCTGCAATCCCAGCACTTAGGGAAGCTGAGGCGAGAGAACCGCTTGAGCCCAGGAGTTAGAGACCATGTTGCCTGGGCAACATGGCGAGATATCGTCTCTTCAAAAAATAGAAAATAGCCAGGCACGGTGGCATACACCTGTAGCCCCAGCTAGCTACTCAGAAGGCTGAGGCGGAAGGATCACCCAAGTCCAGGAGGTTAAGCCTGTGACTTGCACCACTACACTTCAGCCTGGGTGACAGAGTGAGACCCCAACAGGACAGGTCAGAAAAGAAGAAATTTTTAAAAATCAGAGAACTTTGAGTCTGTTACAGCAGAAAAGATTGAGCCTAAGTCCTTCCTTCTTTTAGAAGCTAGAAGGGCATGTCCACATCATTTAAAATACCGGAGTATTTTTTTCAATACTACTCTATTTAAGGAACTTAAAGTAGTTTGACCTCAGTGCCAGAAGCCAAAAGAGCAAGTCATACTCTGCACTGAAACAAACATGCCTCTGTGAAAAGTGCCTGAATTATGTGGAGAGATGAAATAAGAATGTTACTTTGGCAGTAATTATCACTCTGTGCTAATACTTACTATCAGATAATTGATCAAGTTCAAATTCATCAACCTGAGAGAAGTAGAGTTAATTGCTAATGCATAATGAGAAGTGCAAGGGGGAATTAAAGCTACTCAACACAGTTTTCACTTTTTAAAATGAAATTTAAATAAGCCACATACAAAAGCACCTTGGAAATAGCATGCCTTGTCAGATTTTTTTATTTCTTGTTACACTGTTCTCCATGGCTGAAGACTAAATGAGAACTAGAACCCACTTTGTATCTGTGAACACATACATGTGCATACAGAAGATATCAAATATCAAATGTTTTAAGACTACAGACAACCCATATGCCAAGGCATATTAGTGGGTTTGTCAAGTTCTTTCCAGTTTCTCTTCCAAATTTTTCTCTTTCAGACAAAGGGATCACAATTTCTAATCACCAAATATTAGAAATGTTGAAATTATCTGACTTCTTCCCTGTCACTTTCCAATTTCCACAGATCAGTGTCCACTCTTTTTTCAAACTTCAGACAAATCTTTGTCTCTTGAATTTCATGTACACACATTTATTAAGAAATCTCTGCAAAGAAACACACAACTATAACCCATCACGAACATCAGGTGTTGTTTGTTTTTTTTTGAGTTGGAGTCTCACTCTGTCACCCAGGCTGGAGTACAGTGGCACACTCACGGCCACCCCTGCTGGGCTCCGATGATCCTTCTGCCTCAGCCTTCCAAACCAGTTTCTTTTTTCCCCTCTCACTTTTTATTTTTCATACCATTTTCATGACCTAAGGACCTTTGTATCCCGTTGAAGAGTGAGCCATCAGATCACGCCTACATCCATCAGACTCAACAAGTGTGCAAGACACACACACACACACACACACACACACACACACACACACACACACACAGACATCCATCACCGGCCCCACCTAATCTATCCACAGTTACTGCCGAAGATTTGCCTTAATCACAGTAGAATGCTAACCACTACCTACAAACAAGTGAGGTCATTCCATCCTCCATGACTATATCTAGTCTGAAGTTTCCCAGCAGAAATGCTCTTTCTCTTCACAGATCTACTCATCTGTCATACATCTACTCGTCAAATACATGCCAGATGCTATTCTGGTTGCCCCAGATTCAACAATGAGTAAAATAAAGTCCTATCTGAACCTTTAAAACCAGACAAAAATCCCCTTTCTGAAACCAGCCCTCAGTGATATTCCCTTCTTCTGAACATAATGCATAATTAATTCCTTTTAATTTAACACTTAATTACATTTTAAAACAAATCCACAATCTCTTGGTCACAATCCCCCAAATCAAAAGTCTAAATAGGGCTGGGGATGGTGGCTTATGCCTATAATCCCAGCACTTTGGGAGGCCAAGGTGCAACAATTGCTTGAGCCCAGGAGTTCAAGATCAGCCTGGGCAACATAGTGAGACCTTGTCTCTACAAAGAAATTAGTCAGGCATGGTGGTGTAGGCCTATAGTCCTAGCTACTCAGGAGGCTTAGGTGGAAGGACTGCCTGAGCCTAGGCGGTCAAGGCTGCAGTGAACCATGATAGTCCCACTGTACTCCAGCATGGGTGACAGAGTGAGACTCCAACTCAAAAGAATAAAAAGTCTGAATGGGATAGAGAAGTGACACCACCAAGATGGTGAAGCAGAAGGTAACCCATTCATATCCCCTCACAACAAGAACTCTGTACCTATCCACGGTCAAAGTCTCTCCATTGGAATCTGAGGATTCAGAAAAATTTTATAAAACCCAGATGGAGCCCGAGACCTTGGACAGTCATTTTGAGATGGCTGATCTGACAAGCTTGCTCCTGGGTTCAAGCCTAAAGATGGCCCAGTCCCTCAAAGAGCTTGGCTACAGCCTCCTTTGGTCTTGAGCCTGCAACCAGAACTAACTGCCAAAGGGTTCAGAGGGAATCGCACACACTGGTGCCTTAGCAGAAAGGTTCGTTTGCCCACCGATCTCAGTCTCAGAAGTTGTCCGCTCAGTGGCGAGGCTCCAGACTCCCTCAGACATACTCCCAGTTCAGGGCTGCTTACACAAGGACCCAGAGGGAGACTCGCCTGTATCTTGCAGCCTGGGAGTCTAAGCTTCCCTGATAGGCTTGCCAACATCCATCTCACAGCAGACTCCAAAGAGAATCAGTCTCAGTTCTAGCCACTCCCACTGAAATTAGGAAACCATCCCATCTGAGCTGAGACCTACTAGGAAACAAGCACTCAACAAGTCAAGTCTCTCTAGCCTCTGCTCCACAGCAGAGACCAAAAGGGCCCAGTCTCAACTTCAGCCCGTCTTGCAACGGTTGGAATTCCATCCCACCCATGCAGAGGCCTGCTGGGAGACACATCCATTGGGCTACTGGAACAGTTTTCCACACTCAGATCTCTGGCCAGCATTCCCACACAGCCCCCATAACTTTCTTGGGTCTTCCTTAGGCCCATCTAGGCCAGAAAGCTATGTCAACCTCAGAGTCCTTGGAGAGACTCATGGCAAGTCTGGGTTTAGAGCATCCTCTAGTGCTGAGACAGCTGCAGTGGTCATGGTCACAGTCTCAGGGAACAATAGTCAGTCTGCTTAGAATCCCTGAAAGGCCCTCTGAAGGACAGGCACAAAGCCTAACTGTGAAGATGAAAATAAATACCTAATCCAGGCCAGGCCCAGTGGCTGACACCTGTAATCCCAGCACTTGGTAGGTCAAGGTGGGAGGATCACTTGAGCCAAGGAGTTCAAGACCAGCCTCGGTAACATAGCAAGACCTCATCTCTACCCCCCAAAAACAAAAAAAAAATCAAAAAATTAACTGGGCATGGTGGCATGCTGTAGTCCCTGCTACTCAAGAGGCTGAGGTGAGAGGATCCCTTGAGCACAGGAGTTTGAGGCTGCAGTGAGCCATGATTATGTCACCGCACTCCAGCTTCGGCAGTAGACCTCAAAAAACAAATAACATAGTCCCTCAACATGCAGACATGCCACACATACAAAAGCATCAAAAACATTCAAGGACTGGTGCAGCATGAGTGCCTACAGTCCCACCCACTTGAGAAGCTGAGACAGGAGGATCACTTGAGCCCAAGAATGTGAGGATATAATATGACATGACTACACCTGTGAATAGAATCTGCACTCCAGTCTGGGCAAATAGTGAGACTCTATCTCTAAAAAATAATTTTACAAGAACATTCAGGGAAATATAAGACACCAGAGACTGACCCTAAAGTGATGGAGATGTGTGATCTCTCAGACAAAGAATTCAAAATAGCTTTCTTCTCAATGAACTTCAAGACAGAGAATCAATTCAAAAATTTACTGAAAAAAATTAACAGACTAAAATAATTTTTAAAAAGCAAAAGGAAATTCTACAACTGAAAAGCTATAAATGCATGATATGACATCAGGTCATTTAAGTATTTTCTCCACTCAGTGTGAATTAATACCATATTAAAAGTAATTTCCACCTATTTGGAGATGTGACATACTATCCAGTATATACCCCATATTACCTTTTAAAATTTTTTTAGAAAATCTAAATTCCAAAACACATCCAGTCTCAGAATTCTCAGATAAAGACCTGTGAACCTGTGAGATACCTTCTCTCCCTAAGTACATGGAGATATTATCTGGAAAGATACTATGTCAACCTTATGTTTTGGTTTTAATAGCTTTTAGAGTATCTTGCTATTATTATAGTTGGGCACAGGATAGGTATAACTAGGTTGCTCTGATGTGAAATTAATTTAGAACTGTAGATTAGACTTGGGCCAAAATGGACATCACAATTCAAAACTGAAAAATTGAAGTTAAAATATCCAAATTATTGTAACTTTTCAGAATCTAAATGCTCACTGATAACATTAATACTTTCTAACTTTTAACAAAAAATGTGTGATCTGGTCAAAGCATTTACAGGCCCAAAGATTTTTTTTTTCTTTTAATAAGTGAGACTGAGATTAGTTCTGGTCATTAGCAGAGAAAATGTTAAGTTGCACACCATTACAGTGATGAGCAGCTGATGACAGCTGTCCCTGGGAAAAATGGATAAGGTGAAATCAAATGTGTCTAGCTTCCTACCATCTGTCTCCTCCAATCTCCCACAATGCTGTCAAACAGCTCTACCCACATCTTCCTTGAGGAGAGGGTCAAAAGGGGAGAACCAGTCATGGTTCATCCTCGTCTCTGCCAAGTGTTTTCCTCTAGAACCCAAATGATGTTATCAGGGGCAGAGTCTATCCAGCTTCAGAAAACACCTATGTGGAACCACTGAACACGGAGCTGGAGAAGCAAGTGGGAAAAGAAGGTCCTCTGGGATGAAAGAACTAGACGCAAAAGGAAAATAAAACTTAAAAGAGGGCTGATAAATTCAGTTGAACAAGAGGGAAAAGCAAAGGCTGGAGTTCCTGCAATTGGCAAATGAATGGTGAATAAGAAGAAAACATAAAGTGGCATTTAGAATAAAGGAAGCAGAAGAGAAAGCACAGGCAATGTTTTAAAAAATAGGAAAGATGGCTGGGCACAGTGGCTCACGCCTGTAATCCCAGCACCTTGGGAGGCAGAGGCAAGAGGACTACCTGAGCCAGGGGTTCGAGACCAGCCTGGGCAACATGTCGAGACCATGTCTCTACAAAAAATAAAAATAAAAAGGAAAAGGAAGCCGGGCTCGGTGGCTCAGCCTGTAATCCCCCGCCTTTGGGAGGCTGAGGTGAGTGGATTGCCTGAGCCTGCGGGTTCGAGACCCGACTGGGCAGGTGAGACCTCATCTCTACAATAAAATCAAAAATCAGCCGTGCGTATTAGTTCCAGCTACTTGGAAGGCTGAGGCGGAAGGATCGCTGGAGAACAGCAGGTCAAGGTTGTGGTGGCCGGGAGCGGCCACCGCACTCCAGTCTGGGCGACAAAGTGAGACTCCAACTCAAAAAAAAAAAGGAAAAGAAAAGGTAAATAAGGAGAAGAATAATGAAAGGGAAGAATAATTGGAGGTAAACGAGAAGATAGGTTAGAATTTATGTAATATTTAATTTCCTGTTAATTTCACAAGAATTACTGAACTGAATACTTACCACATTTTAAGCACTGAGGTAGAATAAAGTGAAGACAGAGTAAGATTTAAAAAGATAATTAAAAGAGTCACTTGAAACCAACTACAGCATTAAGTCCTTTTTCTTCTCTTTCTTTTTGGCTTCAGAAGCAATACCTATATACCTGAAAGCTCATTATTTTTTTTTTTTTTTTTTTTCAGTCAGAGTCTTGCTCTGTCACCCAGGCTGGAGAGCAGTGGCATGCTCACGGCCACACCAGCATCAACCCACTGCGATCCGGCAATCCTTCCACCTCAACCTTCCAAGCAGCTGGAACTACAGGCGTGCGCTACCATGCGTGCGCTACCATGCCCAGCTAATTTTTTGATATACTGTAGAGACGAGGTCTCACCTAGTTGCCCAGGCTGGTCTCGAAACCCTGGGCTCAGGCAATCCTCTCACCTCGCCCTCCCAAAGGGCTGGGATTATAAGCTTCAGCCACTGCACCCAGCCAGCTCAATATTCTTAAACTTCACCTGATCCTTGGCCCATGGTATGCATTTAACAAGTAAACTGAAAAAAACTAATGAACTGAAATGAATAAACAATGAATAAATTGGTGATTAACTAGTAAAGGAAATATGAAAGGCAAATACGAGACAGAAAAAAATAACCACATGAAGGAGAAGGGCTCAAAGTGGAAGACAAACACTTCTGATGGTGGCAGACACAGAATGATTCAAAAGGATTTTGCAGCTGCAAGATTCCTCAGAAATACATTGTCAAATTCCATGGGTCCATCAGCTAACATACAGCTCTCATCCAGCAACCAACAGAGGGCCTGGCATCAACCAAGTTACTTAACATTTGTGGAGTGACCGAATCATGTATTTGTGCTTGTGCGTGTTGACAACAAGGGTGAAATGTCATTAATGTTCATATTGATAACCTCAGGATTTACAACACAAGTCTGCAACATTTCATTAGTAATGAGGAACATGTGCAAATATAAACACGTGCATGCACAAATACTAACATAGGATGGCAAATCCCTCCAGCACTGTAAAGATAAATTCCTCTATGGGTTATATAATGAACACATACATGGTCTTAAGCATATATAAATATTAATCATTTAAATAATCATATAATCACACATATTTGACATATCATTATAAATACTAGCTCATCTTGAAAGAATCTTGAAAATAAAAGGAAAAATGCACTATTCATGGAATAATTAGAAAAATCTGTAAGAAAATACCCAGCAACAGGGCTAAGAATGATATATTCTAATGGTAACTCAAAGAAAGAAAAAGAGACTCATTCATGAAGGAACTCATGAATATTGTTTTAGGTCATAGGTGCATTACAAAAATGTGATAATGTGTTTCTTACATATATTTAGAACTAAGCCTCAGTAAATACTTTGTTTAAATGTCTGAGTACAGTAAACACTTTTCAGACTATCTGCAGCACTGGGTTACGTAAAAATAAACAACAGGTTCATACACAAAATACCCTGCCAAGATACTCAACAATTCATAACATTTTATGGTACTATAAAAAAATGTGTGAGGCCAGGCTCGGTGGCTCAGCCTATAATCCCAGCACTTTGGGAGGCCGAGACAAGAGGATTGTCTGAGCCCATGGGTTCGAGACCCACCAGGGCAACTTGGCGAGACCTCATCTCTATAATAAATAAAAAATTAGCTGGATGTGGTAGCACGTGCTTGTAGTTCTGGCTACTTGGAAGGCTGAGGCAGAAGGATCTCTGGAGCCCAGCAGGTCGAGGCTGCGGTGGCTGGGAGCGGCCATTACACTCCACTCTGGGTGACAGAATGAGACTCCAACTCAAAAAAAAATAAAAGTGTGCTTATACTCAATGGGTTTTAAACATAAGCAGACAGAACCAAAAATGATGCTCTCTGCTCCATCAAAGGGACACACTTACCATCATGAATTTGAAATATTGTATTTACATAATGCTAAAAGCTTTGGGAGAAGAATGCATTGCTTTTAAAACTTACAATACATTAAATACTGCAAGGACCAAGGTAAGAACTAATTTCTAAGGATTGAGACAGAAAATGAACAATAAGTGTATAAAGATGAGAAGTTCAAGATGGTACTAAATAACATTTTGTCATTTCTAGAACCTGGTACCCTCATTAAGAAAATAAAAAGCATATCTTCAAAATATAAATTTATTACGATTACAAGATATAAATTATTACAAGTGAAGGTTACTGATATCATGGAAACGTCCAACTCTACCAACTAACTCCTAGCTGTGAGAGCCAACAAGTAGTTACTCAACCTCTCTGTGCTTCACCTCTTATCTGAAAGAAGGGGTTTATGATGGAATGGGGTTCTTGTGTAAATTAAAGAATATAATGCTTATGAAGCATGTGCATGGACTTCACAAACCAAGCAATCATCCAAAGTTTTAACTGTAGCACAAAACTCAAAATTAATTTCACAATAGCTAGGCACAATACATATAAAAGTCACCCTAACCAAGGCATTTAGTCTACAGCCCATGCTTATGAAATAGAGCACACACTGGGAAGACAATCAACATTTATTTAATAAGCATGACTCATGGGGAATATAAAATTCCTGCTACCCAGTAACATTTGCAATTCCTTTTCCTGGATGATGATTATTTGGGCAGCAGATAGAAAAGAACACATTCCAGGCTGGGCTCAGTGGCTCAGCCTATAATTCCAGCACTTTGGGGAAGCCAAAACGAGTGGATTGCCTGAGCCCGTGGGTTCAAAACCAGCCTGGGCAACATGGTGAGACCTCATCTCTACAATAAATCAAAAAATTAGCCGGGCGTGGTAGCACATGCCTGTAGTTCCGGCTACTCGGAAGGCTGAGGCTGAAGGACCGCCAGAGCCCAGCAGATTGACGCTGGACTGGCTGTGAGTATGCCACTGCACTCCATTCTGGGAGACAGAGTGAGACTCCAACTCAAATAAAAAAGAAAAGAAAAAGCATTCCAGACAGTTGCTATCTGTCAACAATGAATTTGCATCCCCCTTCCTCCAGGCATGGCTTTCCCCTGCATGCTGGCCTCCATTTCTGTATTGTGACCAATAGCCTCCCCGCCAGCGGGAGCTTTTAGGAAAGGTACTGGATTTCATTCCCACAGTCTTCCCACACCCATACACACCAGAGACTGGACACAGAAAGGAGACCACTTGGCACATAAGGGTGGTTGTTCCCACCAGGGATGGCCGTCTTGTCTACTCATACTCCCATCCCAGCATAAGTGAGAAAGATGGAAAAATACAAGGCAAATATCCACTCCTGGGTCAACGTCCATAATTTTGGAAGTACTGATAATTTGAGGACTTAAAAGATACACCTAGGCAGCAGACAGCAGACATTCTTGCTGCTGTCCTGTCCGTTGTGCCCTTCACAATGTATCTTCTCTTTAATAAATTTATCTTTAATTAAAAAAAAAAAAAAGATACATCTAGGCTTGACTCTAAGCCTCATCCTCTTGAATCCAAGTCTTAAACACAAAACGTGGTTGGGTTTACTAGCTGCTACCTGCATAGTGGGTTCAAGTAGACTGTACCCCACCCATGGCCGGCCTCACTTCCAGCTTCTAGCCAACACAAAGGAAAGCATTTCAGCTTCAGAGCAGCCGCCCAAGACTTGTCGCTATTTCTTTGTATGACCATCCAAGTCACTGGCAAAGTGCCTAGGAGGAAACTTGAGGAAAGCAACAGAGTAACAGGGAGTTTCTACTCTCACCAGGAACACAAGGGGTCTCAGATTCTCCCAGGTCTTATGTCCAGGATCTAACTGAGGCACTAGCTACGACGCACTCAATGTGCCCATCAGTCTCTCCTCACAGCATGAACCTTGGCAACAGGAGTATCTCGCATCCTTGGGGCCTTTTGGGAGAACCCAGCTTTCCTGTCTTCACTAAGCTGCATTGTCAACCAACACTCACCGTGTCACTCTAATCCTGACTTAGCATCAGGAGTCCAGGATCCAAATGGCAACTTAGCCACTTCTAGCTGCGTGACCTGTGGCAGGCTTCCCCTAACTTGTTCTGAGCCCCAAATACCATGTGTGCAACTGAGTTGAATAAATAACATATATACTCGTATATCCTCAACTGAGTTTTGTGGAGACTGAGTGAAAGAGTACAAGAAATACTCTGGAAACATAAAATGCTAAATCTTAGGTTTTCCAATGTCAGATGCAAATTCCATACTGACATGATGTCTGCCACCAAGAGCCCTCCCAAGATGGCACAAAGGTTCTCAGCAAAGGGAGCAAATCTTCCTTGGACTGATGGTACATCCTCACAGGTCTGTGGAGAAGTAGGAATAGAAAGAAGGCAGATACAACAATGGCTTAATCCTCTATCTAGACGAGCACTTGCACAGAGTATTCCATTTCCCTTTCCACTTCCCCTTTCTTCTCAGTATTTTTTCTTTTTCTTTTTTTTTTCCCCCATGTTTAAATTTTTTTGTAGAGACAATGTCTTGCTATATTTCCTAGGCTAGTTTCAAACTCCTGGCCTCAAATGATCCTCCCACCTTAGCCTCCCAAAGTGTTGGGATTACAGGCATGAGCCACTATGCTTAGCCTCCCACTTCTCTTTCCTATTAGACTTTCAAACCTTCTCTGTTCTTAAAAAATACACACACACACACACACAGGCACATAAATATATATTTATATATGTAGGCACATAAGGGTGGCTGTATATAGTCTTCTCTTTCTCGTTCCTTCATCTCCAATCCAACAACCTCAGAAGATCAATTTAGAGAGTTCTCCATCTCCTCCTGCTCACTGTGGTTAAGAGCTTGGGTATTTTTTTTTAAAAGCTGTCTTGGATGTGAGCTGTAGCACGCTGCTCCCCAGCTCCAGGACTTATACAAGTCAAATCCCATCTCTTCACTCCAGATGTTCATGCAGATGGAGAAAATACCACCTGTCTCATGGGGTTCTTGAGAGCAGGATAACATGTAAGAAAAAGCCAAGAACAACCTAGCTATTATCAGGCCATCGGTTGTTCCCTGGTCCTCCTCCCACCTGAACTCTGTAGAGTATCTGACACAGTTGACATCTTCCTCCTTGGAGTCTTCCCTCTTCTGGATTCCTTGACACTAAACCCTCATGCTTCTCCTTCTGCCCCTTTGACTGTCTTCTGTCTCCATTGGTCTTCTTCCTCTCATCCCCTAAATGCAAGGACTTACAAAGATTTGTCCTGTCCTCTGACATCTGCTCCCCTGAACATTTAACAGAACGAATACTCCAAAGTTTTGCTGACTCTAAACTTCTTTGAAAATGATGCCTGCCCTCTCTCCTCTTGCTTTCATTCTATTTCTTACAGATACATACCTCACTGAATTCAGAATATCCAAAAACCAGTCTATATTCCTCCCAAACCAGCTGCTCGCCTTGTCTTCTCAGTCTTGGCTAAAGATGTCACCTACCTTGGCTGGGAAGCCTGGAGTCAGTTTCCACCTTTTCCTTACTTCCTATGTCCAGCAGGTCAGCAGATTCTGTTTTCTGCCAAGTCTTTCTTCCTATTCATCCCTTCCTCCCACTGACAACACTCTAGTTTAAACCTCCATCATTTCTTATCTGAATTATTTCTATAACCCAAGTAGTCATCCTATCTTCCATCTCACTCCCATCGATTCCACTCTCGGTCAAAGATCTCAACACTCCTGTTCAAATCTGTCAATAACTCACCACAGCCTAGAGAACCAAGGCAAACTAGGCTGCTCGGCATCTGGGACCTGCCACATTCTGGATGTCACTGCTTGCAAAGCACCTTCTCACATCTTACCTCCCAAGCACTCCTACCAACACCACTCCCTGCTGTGGAAGGAGCACGCTCCACTCCAGTAGCTGCCTCTGGAGCAAAGAGCAAGTTTGCATGGATCCTTGGAAAATAGAGATTGTGTCTCCCCATAGAACAAAGGCCTTGCTTACTGGTCGTTAGGAAAGATCTGAGTTTTCTAAGTTCTGAGTTTTTCTCCTATAACACAACCCACTGTTATCATCTTTGGTACCATCTGGCCGTCTTTCTGGTGCTCTTGGGAATCAGGGCTCATGCAACCAGCACAAAACGGAGTATTCTAGCTACTGGAAATAATAAACTGGCCTTTGTCACAGATCAAGGAGCCTTGTGTCTCCTATCATGAAGTTGTAATAACTTGTTAATGTGAAAATAGCATACAACATCAGAGCCATCACTGTCTTGAAGCTAGACCGAAGCCAATCTTTAAGAATAGGAAGGAGGCCAGGCGTGGTAGCTGACACCTACAATCTCAGTACTCTGGAAGGCCAAGGCAGGAGGATTACTTGAGCACTCTTGGATTTCAAGACCAGTCTAGGCAAGATCCCTATATTCTATAGTGAGACCCCATCTCTACAAAATATTTTTTTCTTTAAATTAGCCAAGCATGATAGCATATGCCTATAGTCCCAGCTACTGGGGAGGATGGGGCAAGAGGATCTCCTGAGCCCAGGAGGGTCGAGGCTGCAGTGAGCTCAACACTCCAGCCTGGGTGACAGTGAGACCCTGACTCAAAAAAAGGGGGGGAAAAAGGAACAGAATCTCCACCTTTTTTTTTTTTCTAATATCTTTCCTGTAAGAAACACCCGAAAAAGAGTAGATTAAAGTCCATCTAAATATGTATGGCCAAGAATAGTTAAGTAATAAAGTAAGCTGAAGTGGATGGGGCAGCTAAATTAAAATAACCGTATTTTCCAGCTCGTCACTCATACAGCTCAAGTTTAAGCAGCAGCAAAACCGTACAAAAATAAATGAGAAAAGAGACTCAATCTCAAGGTAAAAGTGGGCCATTGCTTTCTGCAAGATCCTTTTTCTTCCCTTCGTTAGAGATGAAACCTTGGAAAAGGCCTGACGGCATCTCACTGCTGCCATCTGGCTCCCCACCTCAGAGCAGCGGCTGCGGCAGGTACTAAATCCACTACAGGTGACTTAGGACAAGGCCTTGGGGGCAGGAGGTGACAGCTTCCAAGGAAAAGCTTGAGGTCATCTAAAAGCCAAGGCATTCTTTCCGAACCACTAGCCATTTTACTACACAGGATTTTTCACTGTTCAAATGCCCGTGAGTCACTGAAGAATAAAAGGTTAAAAGCCAAACCAGTTAATTGTGCTGTTTGTTCAAAGAGCCACATAAAATTACTAGATAAAGTGAAGTTGGGTGATTTATTTCCCTATGTAAATTGCTATTTTAAAAAAAAGGAAACAAAGTTCTTCAATGCTTCTGAAGCCTTAAATCAATAATAGGACTACTTAATTATTATTGGCCTCAATTACTGGATTTATCTCTAAATAAGCTACTCACATTTACTATGCATTTAACTCGTGCCAACGTCCCGAGTATTCTAATTTTTTTTAATCAGAGTCTCACTCTGTCGCCCAGGGTGGAGTGCAGTGGCACGCTTTTGGCCACCCCAGCATTGACCTGCTGGACTCTGGCGATCCTTTCACCTCAGGCTTCCAAGAAGCTGGAGCTACAGGCTCACACTACCATGCCCAGCTAATTATTTGATTTACTGTAGAGATGAGGTCTCACCAAGTTGCCCAGGCTGTTCTTGAACCCATGAATTCAGGCAATCCCCTCACCTCAGCCTCCCAAAATGCTGAGTTACAGGCTTGAGTCACTGCACCCAGCCCCAACTATTCTAATTCTCACAACTCTATGAAAAAGATTTACTGATATCCTGGGTTTGACAGATGATAAGAGAAAGACACAGAGTGGATTTAATAATCATAAAAGCGAGGTTATATTCAGGTATGGTGGCTCATGTCTGTAATCTCAGCACTTTGAGAGAATTGCTTGAGCCCACGAGTTTGAGACCAGTGTGGGCAACACAGTGAGACCTCGTGTCTACAAAAATTTTTTTAAAAATTAGCCGAGCACGGTGGTGTGCACCCGTAGTCCCAGCTTCTCAAGAGGTTGAGACCTTGGATCACTTGAGTCCAAGGAGGTCAAGGTTGCAGTAAGCCATGATCATGCCATTGTACTCCAGAGCCTGGGCAACAGAGTAAGGACCATACCCCCCCACCAAAAAAAATGGAGGGTGGGGGACAGGGGTCACAATCAAGACCGATTTTGGGGCTCAAAGTTCTTCACCACCCTTCAGGCTAAGCATGTAGGAGTATTACAGCAAAGTGTCATGGAAGGTTACATAACTTGACATAAACACATCAGGCCTAGCAAACCTACTCTCCAGAAAGATGGGTTTGCCAAGTGTTATCTATCTTAAAATACCTCCAGCATTACTTGAAAATATACTGTTATTTTCTTGTAGTATCTACCCAATCTCGAGTCCTAAATATATCCAGCAGCAAGATGAATTATTGTAATGATTAGATGCAGTCCTATTAATTTTCTTCATTCCTATTCTGTGTATGTGTTAAAGAGGAGAAAAATGGGCTGGACTCGGTGATTCATGACCAGCACTTTGGGAGGCCAAGGCGAATGAGCCCCGGAGTTCGAGTCCAGCCTGGGCAACATAGTGAGTACCTCCTCTCTATAAAAAAATGAAAAAAAAAAAAAGAGCCAGGCATGGTGGCAAACCTGTAATCCTACTCAGAAGGATTATCTGAGCCCAGGAGGTCAAGGCTGCAGTGAGCTATGATCATGCCTCTGCACTCCAGCCTGGGGGACAGAGTGGGGCTGTGACTTCAAAAAAAAAAGAGAGCGAGAGAAATGTATAAAACCATGGTTAACAGAAAGAGAAAGAGTGCAGAATTCATGGGTTGAAAAAACAGTCATTGGACAACAGGGAAGTCCTAACAGTCATAAACCATACCCTCCACCATGTGGACTGAACTCAGGAGAATGTCTTGGGGTATACAGAGGAAATATGCGTCCCTATCAATTTAACGCAACCATTCATCTGGAAGCTAATAGCTTTCCAGAGTTGCCTTAAAACAAATAGGGCTACTAATAGAGAAAATGAATATTCAGCCCTGACTTGCCTGGATTTAGTATTTCAATTTTGCATTTGCATTTCTGCAGACACCACAAGACTCAGCTCCCTCCCACAGAAGACTGTCCTCTCTTTCCGCCCACACTCACCTCACACCCATTCTGATTAAAAAAGGGACTGTGAGCAAGAAACGCTAGTTTACTTGCTGTAATTTTTTCTGAGGACAGCTGTTCTTTATTTTCTTCATTTTGCATGTAATTTGCCCTTGGCAATTTAAGATTAACGCACAATCGTGGTAAAATATGTTTCAGGTTGACTTTGGGCATCTTCCTTCCCACACCCCTAAAGACTAATCCTGAAATTATACACCAGGCTCTTCTACCAGAGACATCTTGAGACCCCATGCAATTCCAAAGCGCTCTGGAAGCAGAACCGTCTTCAACCCAACGTCGGGAAGATTTTCCAAAATCTCAAACTTTGCTTTTCAAAGGAAGAGAAATACGCCTTTACATGCAGCAAATCAAAGACTGTCACATCTTATATGTGGCTTCCTACTCCTATCCCATGAATTCACAGCTTGTTACAATGCTGAATTTGATAACTGACAGCTTGCCTAGACCGACATTTTAATGCCATACTCTAGAAAATTAAAGTGAATATTCAAATTATCCACATATGGAAGATTTTTTAGAGAAACTTCATAAACAAAAGTGGCATGTAAATTTAGCTTTAAATCATAATGACTATTTAAAAAACAGCAACTAAGAGATGTTTTTAAGCAAGGGAGTCTTACTTTGTTTTTGTGTATCATACAAGCGCATGCACCTGAAAAGCCAGGCGCTATGCAGACCCAGAAAGAGACAAAATAACAGGCATAGGGTGGGACTCCTTCTTAGGAGTTATTTACTCGAGGAAATTATATAGTTACTCTCCAAGCTCTGAAATCATTAAGACCCTTTTGGGTATAACATGATGTATCATTCTGTGTCTAATATATAACCCGCAACTCAGAAAGACGTTCATGCAAACTTGTAAATTCACCAATTCAGAAAGAATTGAAAACCAGTCCTACATATGTTATATGAAAGCATTAACTCCAATCACATATAGAAGAATGATAATTTTACAACCTGTGGGACACCTGATATTGTCAATATAGCCTTTTAGCCAAATCTCTGAAGACTCAAGCAAAAAGCAATTGCTTACACTATATGTGCAAGGCACTGACTATATTTTGAAATAAGAAGAGGCAAGCAATGAATAAATAAGACGTTTTCTCCATGCTAAGTAAATAGTAAATTTCCAGAAACAAAGTATATATAGAGAATATAATGAACAACGCCAGGCAATGTAACTGCCAAACGTGGAGCACACACGTTTCAGGATTAAAGCAACACGAAGGATAGAAAGAGGAAACGAAGACATGTATTTAATAAGCATCTACTACACACAAAACTAGCTCATCTCATCTTCACAAACCTGGGGGGGTAGACAGTATGAATGAAATTCCTAGATACTGTTTTTTTGTTTAGGAAACGAAGGGTCTGGGAGGTTGAGTCCTTGCAAATGCCTATCTCATTGCACCTCTTGGAGCTGAGATCTGACCACTCCTTATCACTCAAAGGCAAGGCAAACCCTTCAGCAGAATGATCCCAGCGCCCCCTCTACTCTTCGCTCCTGTCCTTCCCTCCTATCTCACGTGATGACTCTTAGGTCCTAGATGCATCGTGTTCTTCCCAACCTCAACACCCCACGCGTTTTTCTGCCAAAATTCCTTCTAACGCCCCCCATACTTGTGAACCTGGATGATTCCTCCTGTCCTGCAAAAAATCAGCTCGAGAGTCAGTGATGCCTCAGAGGTCTAAGGGAGAATGCCGAGTCTGTCGCCCTTTTCCAGAGATGCAGGCAGAGTGGCAGACTCCATCATGAGACAGTCATAGGCCAAGGCAGCTGTGCAGTACTATTTGCTATCATCAGGGCCAAGACAGTGGAGGAAAGGTTATGCTAAACTGCATGAGAATAATGGGGTGTTTTCCCAAAAGGGACAAACCACTACAGGGCACCAGCAGCCAGGTGTCAGACAGAGATGGTAGGGAGGAGGGGCTGGAAGTGAGGCAGTGATGGATGGGTGAACAGGAGCTGCCATGAACACTTCTGCATTTGCCTGGGCTGCAACTAAAAAGTATCTGAAATTGGAAGTGCCCTTGCTTCTGAAACACTGAAACTTGACCACTCTTAGCCATTTTGCTATTTCTTCTCTCCAATCTCACTTTATATATATTTTTTTATTTTTATAGAGATGGGGGTCTCTTTATGTTGCCCAGGCTGGTCCTGAACTCCTGGAAAGCGATTCTCCCACCTCGACCTCCCAAAGTGCTGGGATTACAGGCATGAGCCACCACACCCAGCCTCAATCTCACATTTTAGGATGGAGGTTCTACCCTACATCCATATACTCTCTCTCTCTCTCTCTCTCAGTCTCCAAAGCTACATGGCCCATGAACCAGGGCCTTCACAAGCTGTACTCTCACAGGAAAGCTCTTGTGGCTTCTTCTGTCTCCTAAAAGCAGATCAGAAAATCCCTCTCTCCATCTGACTACTTTATTCTTACTGGATCTTGTATTGTCTACAGTAGAAACCCAGCCGTCAATCATTCTAATTCAACAGCTGTGGACTGAGCCCAGGAATCTGCATTTCCAAGAAGCGCCCCTGCTGATCCTGGTATACATCATCAGGTCTGCCGCGAACCTCTGGGTTTCCTTGATATCCTTTGTTTCCCAAACTAAACCTTGAAGGTAAAATTCCTTGCAGAAGTCTGATCCTTTATGTACAGCCAATAGCTAAATGGAACTAGAACAACCTCAGCAAAGTCACTCAAACATATCTGTGCCATCTGCCCGCTGCCAAATCTGTTATCCAGAATCAGCTACTTCACTTATAGAATACTCCATCTCAAGCAGAATCCTGGAGCATCCTACCCATAGCCACCAATACCAGTTTTCATATATACCTTTTCACGTCTGCTACTTTGCTATCCACCCACCACCCTCTAGTATTTACCCAGTGCCTTCACAATCAAATGCACATGCTTTTACTTTTCTTCAACTTCCTTTCCAATCAAGTCTGCCTTGTCTCAGTCACCATCTCCATATCTTTGCTGAACTATCTCTGAAAGCCAAAATAGACTCTCTATCCTTTAAATTTGAGGAAGCCTATTCCTAAAGACAGTCCTCAATTAACATCAAGTCTTTCTCAATTCATCAACCTACTCTCAGAATCCATGCAAATTTGTAACTTCTTAATTGAACGACCTGGTATATTTTAATTGCTTACAAATCTCTGTGGTTCATCTCCCATAATAAATCAAGGAGTATAGGGTACCAACCTTCAACACGTATCCCAAAAGCCTAAAGCACAGCTACACACACCCTGTGCCTGCTCAATAAATACTGGTTAACTGACTGGCTTCAGATTAGAACTAGGGCTTCACTACGATAAATCATTTGTTGCTGGGGGAAGGAAAAGACCATTATGCTATTTTCTTTGGGACATTTCTGTTTTGTTTGTTTGGTTTTAGGTTGGGTTATTTTTAAAAAGAAGTTAAGAAGAAAGATCTATCAACATGGACAAAAGAGCACTATCAACATGAAGATAACAATTGTGTATCCCGTTTCTTCCAAATACAAGCAACTCTTCCATTAGAATCGTCACCCGTAGGATCCCACTTCCCAGTTCACACCCAATAGCAACTAAGTCACACTGACGGGGTCTGAGAGCCTGGCATCTATTTTACTTTACTTTACTTTACTCTACTCTACTTCACTTTTACTCTACTCTACTTTATTTTATTTTATTTTATTTATTTTTTGAGTTGGAGTCTCACTCTTGTCCCCCCAGGCTGGAGTGCAGTGGCACGCTCACGGCCACCGCAGCCTCTACCTGCTGGGCTCAGGCAATCCTTCCACCTCAGCCTTCCAAGTAGCTGGAATTACAGACATACACCACCATGCCCGGCTAGTTTTTGTGATTTATTATAGAGACAAGATCTCACCAAGTTGCCCAGGCTGGTCTCGAACCCCGGGGTTAAGGTAATCCTCTTGCCTCAGCCTCCCAAAGTGCTGGGATTATAGGCTGAGCTACTGCGCCCGACCAGCATCTGTATTTTAAAGATTTCAGGGGATCTCCAAGTTTGGGAACAACTACTTTAGAAGTCCTTCAGCCTGGTATACATAAATAGAAATTTCCTAGAGGTAAAGCTGGTTCACATTATTAACAAATATTTAATAAATGGATGAAAGATCAGTTCATCTGACTCGCACACAGGCCATAACTTCATGAGCAAACAACTCTATGAAAATGAGAGAGTATAGTTTGTTAATTTATGCTAACACTGTGGCAAAACGGAGTTTGTTCTCATCTCAAAATAAGAGTAACACCTAAACAGTCCCACCCAGACCAAGCTATGTAAATATTCATATATTACATATATTAATATATTGTATTTATTATATGCATCATATATGTCATCTAAGATATATTGGCACATTTCTATATTAAAGATGTTGTCATTTCTTGGGGTACAAAAACTACAGTAAATTTTAGACACTTGTCTGACACTACAAATACTGCAGTGATATCACAAATAAGGTTGACAATAAAAATATCAACTGTCGTTTTCAGGAAAACGCATTAAGAAAAAGGTAAGGAGAACTGAGCCACATTCAAAAGCAGATGAAGGCCAGCTAATCTGCCAGAGAAGTGAGTCCGATCTTACGTCATTTCTTTTTTACTTCCTAGATCTGTACAAAAGGCAAGTGAAAGTCAGCAAGGTCTCGGGAACTGAATATCTTATTAATGCAGCAGGCGTTATCTGAGGCCAGCTCAAGGCACCATGTGTGCACTCAGGAATACTTGGTCCTCTTGCTGAAAGTAGGACTAGGTAGGACTGGATTTTCAATACCCAGGTTAGAGATATGATACATTCTTTCTTTTCTCAACCAAATCACAGCTTGGGCTACTCTGAGTTTCTTCCACTGACTTACTGGCAGTTTCTGCAACGGGTCTGTGCCCAGCTAGGCTGAAACAGATGGGGGACTAGAAGTGCACCAAGACTAGACCAGGAATGTCCAGCAGAAATGTAATGTGTGACTCACCCATGCCGTTATAAGTTTTCTAGTAACCAGTTTAATAAAGCAAAAAGAACCCAGTCAAATTCATTTCAATTGGCAGAATATTTTACCATTTCAACACGAGTTTACATTGATGATACATTTTTTCAAAAATTTTAATGAAATATTTAAATTTTTTCTCTTAACCTTCAAAATGTAATGTTTTTAATGTTTTAATTTATTGAAATAAATGTATGTCATTTTATACATATTGTGATGTAATAGAAACAGTAAGTTATTACAAAAAAAAAATCTAGGCCGGGTGTGGTGGTTCAAGTCTATAATCCCAGCACTTTGGGACGCTGAGGCGAGAGGACTGCCTGAGCCCAGGGGTTTGAGATCAGCTTGAGTAACCAGGCAAGATCTTATCTCTACAATAAATCAAAAAAATTAGCCAGGTGTGGTAGTGCACACCTGTAGTTCCAGCTAATTGGAAGGCTGAGGCGGAGGAATCCCCTGAGCCCAGCAGGTCGAGGCTGCAGTTGCCATGAGTGTGCCACTGCACTCCAGCCTGGGTGACAGAGTGAGATGAGACTCCAACTCAAAAAAAAAGAAAAAGATATTTTAGTTTTGATACTGTAACCAAAAAAACAAAAACCGGACCTTGTAAGGCTGCCTGATTGTAGGTGAACAGTTTTAGGGTTTTGTTTTTTTTTAAACAAAATTTCTAAACATAGATCTTCACAATCTTGGAGAAAAAGTTCTTTTGAATAAACAACTGGTTTAATGAATGATTTTAGGAAAGACCTCTGAGTAAGTTTGATTAACTTCCTTATTCTAAATATGAGATTTTCATGATCAAAAATTATTTGAAACTAGATCCATTCATGACAATTAATTTCAGTGTCACGTATTTCATTTTTAGACTTTTAGTTCTAATTCCAAATCGTCTAACAACATCCAATATACAAGACCTAATCTACAATGATAATATGTCAATATTTGTCCACACTACTTTTTAAGCCCTCCTTTGTTTGTGGTAATCTAAGACTTCAATAAAAATCTAATCTATGGCAGAATTAAACCTGATCGAACTAAGGGGGATAAGCAGAATGTGAATAAGGTGGGAAGAGGGACCTTCTTTTTTTTTAATTTGTTTTATTTTAAAGATGTAGGGTACAATTCAGGATTAGGTATACAAGTGGTCATAGTAAAGTTTGGACCTTCTATATACAAGCCCCTTGTAAGTGGAGTTCACACTCTACAACAAGCTATCGCAGGAAGCAGACAAGGAAACAGGGAAGCTTAGTGGGGGAGACGCAGTAGCCATGGCTGGATGATTTGGAAAAGCAAGTAAATGTCTCATCTGCCTATCGTATCATTTTTTAAATTAAATTTGCCTATCTTATCTCGAAAAGCCTGTGTCCCTAAACTGTGGATATGTCTGCTGTCCCCAATGCATCAGCTCAATTCTGGAGGCACATGATAGGGAAGATTTATTGTGCCCTTTCTGCTCTGTGATCTCTGGGAAGAATGACATCAGGCCCAGTTACCAGCTGGGGATAATGGTTTCCAAAAGAAAGCAATTAAAGTCCTGCCTGAGACCTATTCTACACCCGAACACAAGGATGCGGCGTTACAGGTAGATATGACCTTGGATGCTGACACAGCCAACAATCGACTCATATTTTTGATGACCTGAAGTGTGTCCATTGTAGATATTTCAAAAAGAATTGCAGAGAATGTGCTAAGAGATTCAAACACACAATCGGTGTCCTGACTTCCCTCAGCTCACCTCCGGCCACCATTCCTGGGAGATGGGCATGGGGACAAGCAAAGGACAAGATCTAGGTGTTTGCAAAGGGTCTGTTAATTGACAAGCGGCAATTCTATTGGCTTCAGAACTTGGTTTCTAGACTGGGGCTTGAGAAACAAAGAGCTCCTTCCTCTCCACCAGGACACTATGCCCTTAACTACCTCTTGGGTGAACCCCTCATCACACCAAGCAGGGATTTTCTAGGGGTGGATATCAGAACCATTTCTTTTTACATTAGTGATAGATCCCATTTCTTCACATCCCTAAAGTTTCTACTACAGGGCCACTGCACCCATTTTCTGCTACTGCACATCCAATTAATGATGATTGAAGCTTCCTGAGTAACTGTCCTGTAAGGACTCTGAACACTGGAGATCTCCAGCTTATTCCAAGCAAAGCCAACAAATGTTGACCACAATAACATTTAGAGAAAATAATTTTGTGCTCAAAGATAAAACCTTTTCTGATAGGTATAACACATGGGACAAATTACAACAGAAGAACATGAAACCTGTCATAAATCATACACATAAATTAAGCAGATGAGGGCTAGGCACTCTGGCGCACGCCTGCAATCCCAGCACTTTGGGAGGCAGAGGTGAGAGGATTGCTTCAGCCCAGGAGTTCCAAGCCAGCCTGGAAAGCATAACAAGTCTCACCTTTAAAAAAAAAAAAAAAAGTCAAGTATGGTGGCATGTGCCTGTAATCCCAACCACCCAGGAGGCTGAAGTGGAAGGATCTCCTGAGCCCAGGAGTTTGAGGCTGCACTGAGCTGTGACCCTGCCACTGTACTCCAGTCTGGGTGACAGACAGAGAATCCAATTCAAAATACATAAAAATATACACACATACACACAGCAAATGAAAAAACATATTTAAATATTCAATGTTGTCCCAGTTGTCTTTGGGGTCATATATTCATATCTCTGTTCCAATACATATATTCTAAGCTCTGGGATCAAAAAATAAAAAGGTTAACTGCTTTGACCAAACCATATGAAATGGTAGTTTTCAGACAATGATAGTCATTTAAAACACTGAAAGCAGTGATTAAAAAGACTTCTTCAATTTGATCTCATTAAATGCTTCTGGTCATTAGGCTTGTAGACCCAAGTCATGCCCAGTAGTCATTAATGCTCTTTACAGCTATTGTCAGCTCTCTCCCTGTTTTCCATGTAGTGTTGCTTCCTAGACGCTATGGGGTTGCGGTAGGGCTACGTGGCTATTTATGGTCAACTAGTTATAAGCAAATATAACTCACTGACCGTTGCCTTGCTGAGCTATGGTGTGGCCATGTGCTCTTTGAGCGATGGCTGGGCCATGTTTTCTTAAGCTTTGGTCCCTTCCCCTACCTTGGGGATGTGAATCTCCTCTCTCTCTCATTCAGTTTTTAAATAAGCTATAAGCTATATTTCCTAATTTTTTTAAAAAAATGCAACTCACTTCAAGGCCAGAGCATTTACTTGCTGTTCCAAAGCCCTACCAGAGCTCTGTTTCCCTCTGGCAAGGCAAGGCAAACAGGCACTTGAACTCGGTTGGCTGCTGCATAAGCCCAGGTATCTGAGTAAGGAGTAAATCTCTCCCACCAATGGTGGATGAGTGAAACGGCAGTCTTGTGGTTTAAACTGGAGATCTGTGGGTTTCTCATTATGGCAACATAAACTAGCTCTATCCTGACTTTAAAAAAAATAAAATAAATAAGGTGCAGCAACAACATAAGTAACGTAAAAAAGAACTGAAAGCTAAGATAGGTGGGGAAATCATTAAAAAAAATATTCCCTGAAGAAGCTTCCAGATTCGAGTAAAAGTCTAAGAGTCTGCGATGTTCTGCATCATTTTTATAATATGATCTGACTGTTGACTCTTTTAAGCTCTATTTTTAGTCTATTACTCCACTGAAAGCAAAAGATTTCAATAATGGGAGATCTTGGAAACAGGAAATTTGGAAAGAAAAACATATGCTTTTTTAGTTTTTTTTTTTTCTTTTTCTTTTTTCAGAGTGTCAAAACAGAGTTTATTAGAGAAAGAAGAGAGGAAAGAAAAGGCAAGCGAAAGGCCTGGTACAAGAGAGTCTCTAAAAGGAAAGATGGCCTGTTTTTTAGTTTTAAATGGGAAAATCTAACATAAAATGTATAGGCCCATTCTATTTTTTAAAATCCAATAATTTATATTTATAGCAAAAACACATTCAATACATCTAGATTCCAATACACATTTATACCATTCAGTATAGGTAACATTCTATGACAAACCAGACCAATAAGAAAGCCTTCTTAGATAGCTCTTTATCTGTTCAGGTAGAAACATGTATAAAACATATGCTTTTGGGAAAAAAATTATCAAAATTATGAAGTATGCAAATACTAAGATTAAGGTTCTAACTTAAGGAACTTAGCAAAAAAATAAACATGAGTGTTGAGTGAGAGATATTAAAATCACAGTTTCTTTTTTTTGAAGCACTGTGATAATGAACAAATTTCTCAGCTCAACTTCAGTGCAGGCAAAAATGAATGAAATAAAACTCATCAGCCTGAACCGCCATTGTAAGAGAGTGTGAGAAAAATGGCTTTCTGTGACTTGGGTTGTTGTCATTGATCGGCAAAATCCAAAATCATGAAACAGTTCCTATCACATGTGTTACTCACAGACTAATTTCACAGGTGGGTAGTACTGGCTTTACAACAAAGGTCTTGTTATGACAGAGAATGTGAATGCAGAGCTTCCTCCCACTAAGTAATCCAGAGTAGAACTGGAATATACAGCATACAAGAATGAACTTGGAATATCTAATATCAGAATATATGATACCCAAGAATGAACTTGGAGCAAACTAGAGTACACAAGAGTAAGCATTCAATGTATCCATACTTCAGTATTTGGTTTCTTCAACATCTACCAGAATGGCTACAAAGTAGAAAGTCCCCATTTTTGCTTAGGGACCACAAAAATTAAAATAAAATAAAATCCTTTGGGCTTTTCAACAGTGGAGGGACTCGCTTTTCTTAAATTTGAACTGAAACAACCCAAATATTTACCAACAGGTGAATCGATACACAAGCTATGGTATACCCACACAATGGAATACCACTGGGCAGTAAAAAGAAACGACCTAGGCATCCACCCAACCAGATGAATTTCAAAAGCATGACTGAGAGAAAGCCAGACTCAAAAGGCTACACTTAGGGTAAAAAATGCTTTAAAAAGCAGGAGGAAGCCGGGCTCGGTGGCTCAGCCTATAATCCCGTGCCTTTGGGAGGCAGAGGTGAGTGGATTGCCTGAGCCTATGGGTTCGAGACCCGCGTGGGCAGTGAGACCTCATCTCTACAATAAATCAAAAAAAATCAGCCGGGCGTGGTAGCACATGCCTGTAATTCCGGCTACTTGGAAGGCTGAGGCGGAAGGATAGCCGGAGCCCAGCAGGTCGAGGCTGCGGTGGCCAGGAGCAGCCACTGCACTCCAGTCTGGGCGACAGAGTGAAACTCCAACTCAAAAAAAAAAAGCAGGAGGAAGTAAGAACTAGAGTGATAAAAACAGTTCAGTGAATAGCGAGGGACAAGGAGGGAATGGGGACTGAGTGCATGGGCAGGGAAGGAACCAGAAAAAATTGAGGGGGAGATAGAAATCTACTGTGACTACTACAAGAGTTACACAACTGTACATGATAACACAAGTAATTACATGACTGTATGTGTTTACAAAACTCATCAATTCATACGGTTAAAATCAGTGAATTTTACTGGACAAAAAGTATACCTTCATAAACCTGGTTTTTAAAAAGGGACCCACTGTCATCCCATAAGACAATGGAGGGATGGAGCATTATCTTCACAGTACTTGAACAAAAAGTGACGAATACTCCTGGATTCTTCTAAGGATTCTTAAGGTGGAAGTATGTCCTTCTAAAATTCCTATGTTGAGGCCCTCACCCCCGCTACCACAGAGTGTATCTGAAATTAGGGCCTTGAATGAAGTGATTAAATTAAAATCAGGTTGTTAAGGTATGGCCCTAATCTAATATGACACAGGGCCAGCTACGAAGAGAAAATATGGAGACACAGAAGAGATAAGGACATGCATGTGCAGAGAAAGACCAGGTGAGAGCACAGCAGGAAGGTGGCCATCTACAGGCCAAGAAAGGAGCTCAGAAGAAACCAAACCTGCTAACACCTTGATCTTGAAGTTCCAGTCTCTAGAACTATGAGAAGATAAATTTCCATTGTTTAAGCTCCCTCGGTCTGTGGTATTTTTTCATGGCAAAATAGCACAGCAAACTAAAACAAGTCTCATTTCAACAATGACCTCATGTTTTAATACGAGGAAAAAAATATGTGAATAAAAAGGAAAATCTCACATTGTCGTAGTAAATGAATAAAATGGACCCTCTGTTACCTAGAATGAGCATTTTGTATTAATGCATTTCATTTTAGAACACTTTAGAATACAAGGAGCATCGTAAATGACTTTTAGATCTTACATACCTATAGCCTTTCATGAATAAAATCATTCAATCACGTTACCTCGTGTTTCAACTGCACTGATGCATTTTCTGAGAATTGTGAATCCCATCTTATCCAACTGTGCACCTAAAAGAAATAAAGTTATAAAACATTAAGGGCACAATTACTTAAGAAAGCGTCCAAGCTTTCCTTCTCTTCCTTACAAAAGTTTAAAAAAATTATTTAAATCCAGCCTAATTTTTATTTCTCTATTTTTAAAACGCTAATGGCAATATATTTCCTATTTAAAGGTTAGAGCCTGGCACAGTGGCTTACACCTATAATCCCAGCACTTTGGGAAAAACATGGGAAGATTGCTTGAGCCCAGGAGTTTAAGACCAGCCTAGACAACACAGTAAGACTATCTCTACAAAAAAAAAATCAAAAACTTAACCAGGCATGTGGCATGCATCTGTAGTTCCAGCACCTTGGGAGGCTGAGACACAGGGCTTAGATCGAGACTGAGAAGAGCCACGATCATGCTACTACACTCCTACCAGAGCAACAGAGTGAGACCCTGACGCGGCAATAAATAAGTAAACAAATAAATAAAAGATACAAAGATATAAACAGGAATGTCACATATTTAGACCACTTACTAGAACATCAGGACATCTATTACCAATACTTTATAAAGAAATTATGCTATAAAATAATTTTTAAATTAATAAATATAACTCATTTTAAACTGCCAAAAAGAAAGTGATACAAATCTCTAAGGGAAGCTACCTAGAAACAGTCAAGATACATTTTGCCAAAAATTCCAATAGTAGCTCATTTTAAAGAAAACTATATGTATGAATTAAGGCTCTTAAATTACTTGTGAGTCTAAGAATGCAAACCTTTAAAAGAAAAACTAAGAGGAAAATTTTAAGACAGGTTTTTTAAAAATATTTGGGCAATGAGCTTGAATTAAAATTTTGATGTTTTACACCATGCTCCAAGCTTTTAAAATAATATTTTATTATTTTCATCATAAATTTTAAACAGATGATTCATGTGACAGAACAGACTATTTTGAAAATATAATTTTTATACTTTTTCTAATATACATGCTTGTCTATGACGAGGTTGGCATATTTGTGTATCCTAATGAAACATAATTTTTGTTTCAAAAATTAAATCAAGAAAAATGGTACACTTCACTACTGTACTTAGAACTCAGGGAACAGTACCACTAACCCTTGATTTCTGTAGCCTATGGGATACACAAACAATTCATGAATATAAAATTTGTATATAAACCATAATGCTAAGGTTGAGGAGAATTTTAATGAAGAAAACTGGGCAGTGGTTTTCTGTTTAAAAAACAAAAACCACTATGTCCGGGCATGGTGTCTCACACTTGGAATCCCAGAACTTTGGGAGGCCAAGGCCAGAGGACAGCTTGAGCCCAGCAGTGCAAGACCAGTCTGGGCAACATAACAAAACCTTGTCTCTACAAAAAAATCAAAAAATTAGCCGTGGTGGTGCATGCCTGTACTCCAGGCACTGGTGGAAGGATCGTCTGAGCCCAGGAGTTCAAGGTTGCCATGAGCAGTGATCATAGTGATCATGCCATTGCACTCCAGCCTGGGCAACAGAGTGAGACTCCCAGCTAAAAAAAATCCACTATTCACCAAGTTTTATAAAACACAAGTATTTCTTTCTGCTGAGCAAAACTATTTTTCCTCAAGAAGGCATGTTTTAATTTCTCTATAATAAATAAGGAAAAAAAGAGAAAAGGGGAGGAGGGAATGAGGGAACAGAAAGAAAAAAGGGAGGAAAGGGGGAAGGAAGAAGACAGAGGAAGAAAAGAGCAAAGGAGAAGAGAGAAAGGAAGGAAGGAGAGAGTTAAGAAGGTGGAACACCCTCCCCTGGCACCCTGTCAATTTCCAGTGCTATGCTAGAAGAGCTTTTACTCAAACACTGGCTCAAGTGATTGTGATTATTTTGAAATCCTATGTTACATAACAGTGTTTCCAAACTGTGGGCATTTGATGCATGTAACCTTCATTTCTCCAAATATACCGAAAGTGATTTTATAAAGAATCTAGCAGATCCAATCACATTTCTGTTTCATGTCAGTAAAAAGCAAGGGTACAGAGCTGGGCCGGACTTCATCCTCCTCATACAGAGCATGTGAAGATCATTATCCTAGATTGTTTGAATAGGTGTAGTTGCTATTTGTTGTTGCTATTTTCCAAGATGCAGTGATGTATTATTTGTATAGCTCATACTTAGAGATCATAAGGACAAAGGACATGAAGGGCTAGGAAGAGAGACCTGATCGCCAGCTCCTGCCCACGGGCGCTTACAACTTAGGAGGTCGGAGGTTGCATACCTGAAACTCTTGTGGGATCACTCATGGCTACAAGAATAAATATCAATGTGTTTTGTAGAGTTTATTACAGAGAAAGAATCATGGAAAAGCTCACAGAGGAGAGAAATCAATGAGGGTCTGGTAGTCCAGGAAACTCTGAGCAGTTTCCCAGGAAGTAAGACAGAACGTGGGTAACAGAAGACTGCCTTAGAAGAGGTACAGAGATAAGCCCCAAGCAACAGCTCGCCATCAGTAATGCACCAAAGGTGTGAAAAGGGGAGATGAACAGTCATTTTTATAAATGAGCACTTACTTCCTTCTGGTCTTGGGACGATGGCTCTATTAAAACTATGGAAGAGCTAGTAAAAGAGAGAAAGGGAAAACAATACTTGTTAACAAACCAATAAAAATTACTCAAGCAGGCACACTTTGGACCACGCAAAAAACACGTTTTCAGAAACTTGATATTGGTTAATGTAGTAAAGTAAGAAATAAATGGGGTCTTTGCCCCTGCTTTCTGGCAGAGCTCTTATGCTCTGAATTTCCAGAGTGACAAGAGTGTCTTGTTATTTACAAGAAGCCCTTTGGAGCACACCTGCATTTATGCTAATGAGGTGACTGGGATAGGGCCGCTGACAGCCACAGGATGGGGCTAAATGTCAGAAGGACCCAGAGACCAGAGGGTTGAGGCTGGAGATTAAATTCTATACAAACTCTTAAATGATGAGCTTTGATGAGCTTCTGGGCAGGTGTATAGATCCAGGTGCTGGGAGAGTTAGGTATCCACAGAGGGCAAGGTATCTCCAAGCACCCATCCCGGCCTCACATCATCCCCTGCCAATGCATTCTTCCACCCGGCTGTTCCTGAGTTATATGTTTTACAATATAAGCATGCGTTTCTCTGCGTTCTGAGTCTTTGTAGCAAATAATCAAACCCTGATGGGATTGTGGGAATCCCCAACTTCTGGCCAGTCAGAAGTATGAGGAGACCCAGCCTTGCGATTAGCATCTGAACCCTTAACTCTTGGGCTCTGAGACTAACTCCAGGTAGATAGTGCCACAAGTGAATTGAATCGTAGGGCACCCAGCTTAGAAAAAATCCCATGTCTGGTGTCAGAAGTGTTCTGTGTGAGAATATAGGGAAAGAGTAGTTTTCTCTCGGTTCATCACATACGGTCATGTGCTCAGATGCAAAGGTACACAACAAAAGGAACATCTCTGAGACTTCTCTCACTGAGGTATGCCAAGCTAGCAAAAATAAGATGAAGGGGCCATGGTCCTTAAGGGACATATTGAAAGTGGCACACTTAGCCGGGCTTGGTGGCTCAGCCTGTAATCCCGCGCCTTGGGAGGCTGAGGTGAGTGAACTGACTGAGCTCGCGGGTTCGAGACCCGCCTGGGCAACTTGTTGAGACGTCATCTCTACAACAAATCAAAAAAATTAGCCGGGTGTGGTAGTGCACGCCTGTAGTTCCAGCTACTTGGAAGGCTAAGGCGGAAGGATCACCGGAGCCCAGCAGGTCGAGGCTGCAGTGGCTGCACCAGTCTGGGCGACAGAGTGAGACTCCAACTCAAAAAAAAGAAAAGGAAAGTGGCACACTAGAAGTGCAAACCTCACCTGCATGCAATTTGCTAATGTAGTCAATCCTCACATGTACCCCACAACTCTAAAATAAAATAAAAAGTAAAAGAAAAGAATTTCCCTCTGCTTTGGGATTTGAGACGCTTAACCTTCCAGCTATAGGATGACCAAGAAACAGTGACATTCTAACCAATAAGATGAAGCTTATTTATTCACCACTATTTATAAAATCTGGCATTTACTTAAAGAGATAACCCTAGCCCAGAATTTAACCACATCTGTAAGCACGGTGACAAGCCTTTAAGAACTCTAATGCTGGCCCATTATCTGCAAGGCTTATAGCACCTGTCAAAAATAGGTAGTTCCCTAAGTGCCCCATAAACACACACAACTGAATACTGTCTTTCTGCAGACCTGCCTTTGCCTGTGTATCTCTGAGTTTATCACTGGGCTCTTTAAAAGAGATGCTATAGGTGTCTTCAAGGATAAAGTGCCACCGGCAACAGATATATTTCTCCATGATTTAGTTGTGTAATCTTTTTGTTATACAAACTCACTTTCCAAAATACTCCCTTTTTGAAACAAATTTTTTTCAGTATTTTAATGGATGCAAATCCAAAGTACTTCTTGAATCCCTGCAGCAATATATTCTAATCAGTGCAATGCCTTTATAAAGAAGATTAGTATAACCTGTTTTGGGTCTCAGTAACCATCAACACTGGAAATACTCTTGACTCCCAGCTAAAAATTTCAAGGACAAATTAAGAATAGATAGAAAATAGGCCAGGCTCAGTGGCTCAACCTGTAATCCCAGCACTTTGGGAGGCCGAGGCGAGTGGACTGCCTGAGCCAGTGAGTTTGAGACCAGCCCAGGCAACTTGGCGAGACCTCATCTCTACAATAAATCAAAAATTAGCAGGGCATGGTAGCATGCACCTATAGTTCTGGCTACTTGGAAGGCTGAGGCGGAAGGCTCTCAGGAGCCCAGCGGGTTGATGCTGGGGTGGCTGTGAGTGTGCCACTGCACTCCAGCCGGGGCGACAGAGTGAGACTCCAACTCAAAAAAAAAAAAAACAGAATAGATAGAAATAAAACCACAAATTAAATGCAGCTCAAAGATGGTAAGATGATAACCAAATCCGACCACTGCTTTTTAAATTTTTTTACAAGGATGATGCATTCCCTAATAAAGCATCAATTTTTTAAAAATATTAATTTGGGTTTTCATTTTCCCACACCACATCAAGATTGTCACACACATTGCTGACCTTCCATCTCTTACCCTCTCACCAGTGTACTCTCTCTTGCCATGAAAGAACATTATCTCTTGCCCATTTCATGGGGTCTACTCTGAAACCTTTTTATTCGACATGACTCTTCTCTTCCATTTTCAAATCATGCTCTTCCCTTTTGTTCTAAATCTTGCTGAATTGGCAAATGCTTTCCAGATTAGGCCCACCTGGTACCTGTGCTGACAGTTTATTTAGAGTTATAATACTTTGAGTTTATTTAAATGGATTCTTTGGCACTTTCTATAATCATCCTTACTAAATCCTCAATACATGACCTGCCAAATTCTCAACTCCCGAAGGCCACTAGTCCACCGAAATGAAAATAGTGCTTGAATAAAGTGACCAACAGACCAAATCCTGGGGTCTTTGGATCTGTACCACTACCTATCATTCATTCCCCAAGGTCATCTGAATACAGAGGCCCATTCACTAGGCAACACAATACTGCACAGTGTCAGCCATTAGACAAAAAACATGAATTGTTAAATAAAGCCAAATAACAACAGTCACTTCTAATATTGCCTGCACTGCCTCATATTGACCGGTCCATCTCCACTGAGACCAAAATGCATGCCAAGCATTTACTGTGTTCCTCACCCAAGATCCTGTCAAGTAGGAAAGACGACACTGAGAACATAGATGACTTCCTCAAGCAAAGCACACCAGAGTGGCAAAGACAAGAAAAGTCAGAAATAAAAACGAATGATACCCCTGTCTCCCGTGTGCTGCTGTAGGCCCAAGCTAAATGACTAGATGTTTCATGCTTCCAAGATGAATCGTAAGACCTGTTTCAGCAATAAACGTTTTCCACATACTATAAAACAAAAGTAACATGGAAATAAATGCAAGCCAACTCTACAAGGTTTGAAATAAAACTCAACCACTGGTGATTCTTACCGCTTCTTTTCCACCCAAAGCTTCCAACCACTGCTTCCTTTCCTCTTCAGAAAACGCCTGCAGGGTTAAGGAAACGCCAGGTCTGAAAGATACCAGTCACAGATTAGGTTACCCCTTGGCTGCTAAAACAAAACATTCCTTTTTCTTTCCAGAGATTTTATTGTGATTAGATTTTTTTTAACTATTATAAAATACATCTAACCTAAAATTTATCATCTTAACCATTTTTAAGTATAGAGCTCAGTGGCATTATATACATTCACAGAAGCTCTGTACCCATTAAATAACAAATCTCCACTGTCCTACTTCCCAGCCCCTGGCAACCACCATTCAATTTTGTCTCTATGAATTTGACTACTTTAGGTCTCTCATGTAACTGAAATAATGTACTACTTGTCTTTTTGTGACTGTCTTCTTTCACTTAATATAATATATTCAAGGTTCATCCACATGTTGGAGCATGTGTGGCCCAGGCTGGAGTGCAGTGGCATGATCACGGTTCACTGCAGCCTCAACTTCCTGGGCTCAGGCAATCCTTTTGCCTCAGCCTCCTGAGTAGCTGGGACTACAGATGTGCACAACCATACCCAGCTAATTTTTTAATTTTTTTTGTAGAGATGAGGACTTGCTATGCTGCCTAGGCTGGTCTCAAACTCCTGGGCTCTAGCAATCTTCCCACCTTGGCCTCCCAAAGTACTGGGATTATAGATATGAGTCACCACACCCAACCAGAATTTCTTCCTTCTTAAAACTAACATTCCATCATGTGTTTATACCACATTTCGTTTATCCATTTGTACATCTGTAGACACAGGGTTTTGTCCATCTTTGGGCTATTGAGAATAATGCTGCTATGAACATGGATATACAAATAGCTGTCCGAGTCCCTGCTTTTGATTCTTTTGGGTATATACCCAAAAGTGGGTCATATAGTAAATACATGTAGATATAGAGATGGCAAATAAGCATAAGAAAAGATGGTCCCCCCATCGTATGTCATCAGGAAGATGCACAGACAAGAGACACACAACACATCTATTTGGATCACCAAAATCCAAAACACCCATAACACCAAATGTTGATAAGGATGTGAGGTAACAGGAACTCTTATTCATTGCTGGTGGGAATGAAAAATGTTACATCCACTTTGGTGGTTTCTTAACAAAGTAAAAATACTTCACAATCACTTTCACTGGTACATATACAAAGGAGTTGAAAACTTATGTTCCCACAAATACCCGTATGTTTATAGCAGTTCTATTCATAATTGCCAAAATTTGGAAGCAACCAAGATTTCCTTCAGTAGGTAAATGAATTAGCACATTTTAGTTTACTCTGACAATGGATTATCATTCAGTGCTGAAAAGAAAGTAGCTGTCAAACCATGAAAAGACATGGAGGAAGCTTAAATGTATACTACTCAGTGAAAGGAGTCAGTCTGAAAAGTCTACATACTGTATGATTCCAAACTATATGACATTCTGGAAAAAAACAATAAAACCTTGGTAGTTACGAGGAATTGGAGAGAAAGGGATGAACAAGCAGAGCACAGAGGATTTTTAGGGGAGTTAAAATATCCCATATGATTCTATATTGATAGATACAAGTCATTTCACATTTGTCTAAACCCATAGGGTACACAACCCAAAGAGTGGCCCAAATGTAACTATGAATGCTGAATGGACATGATGTGTCAAGGCAGGTTCATCAGTTTTAACCTATAGATCACTTCGGTGGGGGTATTGATAATGAAGGAAGCTATGCATCTGTGGGAGGAGGGGGAATATGGAAAAATTTCTGTAACTTCCTCTTAAGTTGTTGTGAACTAAAACTGCTCCTTAAAAAATAGTCTCCAAAAAAAAGGGAGTTTTAATTCTGTTTGTTTTAAATTCAGCGTCATCCCTTAAGCTGAGAAGTCTCATAGGAGAAGGAATAAACACTGGAGGAGCCAAGATCAGCCCCCTCGCTGATCCTAGAAGCCAGGTGGAGAGTGGCCCAGTGCAAAGCGGGATAGGCAGACAGAGGTCCAGCCGCACAGGACCTCCGTTGCCATGCTGAGCATCTGGTTCATCCTAAACGCCTGTGAAGGTTTTCAGCAGGGAAATTACACAGTCAGATTTAAATTTTACATGAACACTCTGGTGGCTGGGTAGAAAAACTGACTGAAGATAGGTAAGAGTTAGCTGCAAAGAGATGTTAAAAGACTAGGAAGACAATACACGGTGGCAAAAATGTTTTAAAAATAAAATAGTGCCGGGCTTGGAGGCTCAGCGGGCAATCCCAGCACTTTGGGAGGCTGACGCAAGTGGATTGACTAAGCCCACAAGTTTGAGACCAGCCTGGGCAACTTGGCAAGACCTCATCTCTACAATAAATAAAAAATTAGCCAGGTGTGGTAGTGCGGACCTGTAGTTCTGGCTACTTGGAAGGCTGGGGCAGAAGGTTTGCCGGAGCCCAGCAGGTTGATGCTGGGGTGGCCGTGAGTGTGCCACTGCACTCCTGTCTGGGTGATGGAGTGAGACTTCAACTCAAATAAATAAATAAATAAATAAATAAATAAAATAAGTGGATTTGAGAAATACTCCAGAAGTGGTTCTATATGCTCTGGGCAACAAAATAATGAGGAAGAAAGCTGTCGCTCCAAGAATAAAGAATAAAAGGTAGCCGGGCACAGTGGCTCACGCCTATAACCTCAACACTCTGGGAGGTCGAAGCGAGAGGACTGTCTGAGCCCAGGGGTTTGAGATCAGCCTGGGCAACTTGGTGAGACCTCATCTCTACAATAAATAATCAGCTGGGCATGGTGTCACACGCTTGTAGTTCCAGTTACTTAGAAGACCAAGGCAGGAGGATTGCCTGAACTCAGCAGGTCAAGGCTGTGGTAGCTTGATCGTGGTGCCACTGGACTCCAGTCTGGGGGGCAGAGTGAGACTCCAACTCAAAAATAATAATAATAATAAAAGTAAAAAGAATAAAAGGCAGGTCAATGGCACCATAGCAACGATAACTACTAAAGGGATTCAGTGAAACCCAAAACAACTGTAGCAAATAAGGACTTAATATAGTTACACTCACAAAATCAGACAAAGACCCTCAAGAAATTCCTTGTGCTCTCTAGTTTATTTTAGTTTTCTCCTAAGGCTTTCCATTGATGTTCAGATGTGAGGGAAAAGATTGACAGGTAAATATAACAGGTGTAACCAGTTACACCTAGAGATGTTGGACAGGAAGAAGAATAACTGATTCTGGCAACTTGGAACAGAGAAATAAGTGCTGAATGATGAACAGTTTAAAGAGTTATCAACACCTCTGTGGAAAGCAGTGTGGCGATTCCTAAAAGCTCTAAATACCAACCTCCCATATGACCCTGCAATCCCCCTACTGGGAATATATCCTGAAGAACTCAAATCACTCTATAAAAAAGAT
>NW_007252238.1:623036-694193 GCF_000164805.1 Carlito syrichta | reverse complement strand
TCACAATAGCAAGAAACTGGAAACAACCATGCTGCCCATCAAAAAGAGGACTGGATTTTAAAAATGTGGTACATATACATGATGGAATACTACGCAGCCATAAAAAAGAACAAAATCATGAATTTCGCAGCAACCTGGATGGAACTAGAGTCTATAATACTGAGTGACCTCTCACAGAAACAAAGATCCGAGTATCACATGTTCTCACTCATATAATGGACCTTAAACATCCAATGCAATACTATAAGAAAATGACTGACGGTACTGGGAAACTAGGGTGGGGGGAGATGGGATTAACAGTAGCAAATATCTGTCTGGGAACGGGGAAACACCTCGTATCAACAGGGTGCCTGAATGAAACGTAATTGTATACCTAACCCTTAACTGTACCCCACGACATCATAATAAAAAAGAATAATAATAAAAAAAAAAGAGTTATGAACGAGGTCAGGTATGGTGGCTCATGTCTATAATCTCAGCACTTTGGGAGACCAAGACAGAAGGATCAATTGAGCCCAGGTGTTTGAGACCAGCCTGGGAAATACAGTGAGACCCTGTATCTAGAAAAAAAGTGAAAGAGTTACAAACTATAATTATATGAGAAAGAACTGCCAAAAAGTCTGGAATTTATTTCTAAAAAATTGTGTATTTATTCTTAGTCTTACATGTCTAAACTTCAGTCACCTTCAAAGTACTCTCCATTTGTTGCAACACACCTTTCAAGATGCTTTTTCTACTGCTCAAAACAGTTTTTGAACTAGTCAATTTTAATGACTTTTAGTGTTTCTGCCATTTTTTTGTTTCACTTCTTCCACACTGGCAAAACGTTTCCCTTTGAGGACATTTTTCATACAGGGAAACAAAAGAAAAGTCGCTCAGACAGAGATCAAGTGAATAGGGAAAGTGGGGCATAGGGATCATGCTGATTTGGTCAAAAACTGTTGAACACTCAGTGTCGTGTGGGCAGGCATGTTGTCATAGTAAAAGAACCAGTCACCTGTTTGCCACAACTCCAGGACGTTTCTTCCACAAATCATCTCTCATAACAACACTAGCTGGCACACTGATGCCAATGTATTCTTAGAACGCTTGCCTAGCGGGAAAAGCCTGTACTCAAAGGCCCTCCCTCCAAAAGATAATTCCAGGGTTTCTTTGAGGGGGTCCCCACTCGTAAATACTGAAGTAAGGGGAAAAAAGCAATTGGCAGGGTTCAAGTCAAATAGCCATATCGCATCTGGATAAAAATACAACATGACATAAATTGTGAAGTATTTGCATATGTCTTGCCTCTAAGCTCAATGACTGCAACCTGAGCCATCTAGCCCTTTGTGGAGTAACAGCAGAGAATAAACAAAATTGTTGAAAGCTGAGAGATTAAGTAGAAATGGACCATCCACAGGAAAGAGTTCTATTTGCTTACATGTTTACAAATAATGCAATACGATTCCACTATTGAGAATTAATACAACACACTACACATTCTTGGGATCACTTCACACTTACAACACATCACTTTTAAAATTAAAGGGATCAGCTACTAGTATTATGTAAGGCTGGGTTCCCATCTTGTCACAAAGACTGCTCATGTTCATCTTCTATTTTCTGAGCCCCTACCTCTAAAGCGTCAGTGTAAGAAAAATGAAACATGTTTGAACCACTTAAAATTTCTCCAGTTTATTTTTCTTTTTTAGTCATCAATTGATAGCACATCATGAGATTCTAGGAAACACTGGATACACTTCAAACTAGAGTACTACTAATTAATCTCACTGTTAAACTAAATTACACAAATTCTGTAGGTTTTTTGTTGTTGTTTTTGAGTTGGAGTCTCACGCCGTCGCCCAGGCTGGACTGCAGTGGCATGTTCACAGCCACTGCACCTCAACCTGCTGGGCTCAGGCGATCCTTCAGCCTCAGCCTTCCAAGTAGCTGGAACTACAGGCGCATGCTACCACGCCCTGCTAGTTTTTTTTTTATTTATTGTAGAGACAAGGTATCGCCAAGTTGCCCAGGCTGGTCTCGAACCCCTGGACTCAGGCAATCCACTCACCTCGGCCTCTCAAGGTGCTGGGATTACAAGCTGAGCCACCAAGCCCACCCCAAATTCTGCAGTTTTTTTAAGCAAGAAAGGACATATTTTATTAATAAAATGTAAAGATATAAAGGACAACATGGCAAATATAAGAACAGTAAAGAACAGAAAACTTGACAACAGTGTGTTGGATTATTCACATTTAAATAAAAAAGAAATAGCAGTCACATCTTCAATTCATGGAGAAGCTAAGCTAACAATATTAGTGATGCCACTGGAGCCAGAATGAGAACTGAGAAGTTTTCAACCAAACTACATTCTGAGTATCTACAAAGTGCCACATAAAACGCTAAGTTCTGAGTAATTCACCACAGTGAGTCAAAAGTGATTCTTAGTGATTACAAAGGCAACAGTATACTCCTCACTGGAAAGAAAAAAAATAGGTAAAAGAAAGCAAACTGTTAGAATAGACTTTCATAAATTAAAACCATAATTATTATCTGGAGAGCCATAAGGTTCGGAATGGAAATCTGAACACTGAAACACTTAACATTAAACAAGTTATTATTTTTAAATCAGCATCTCAATCTCTTTTCACTCAATCATTCAAAAAAATATATGTACTATTATTTATTAGGCGCTACACCTTAGGCGCAAGTCCAAGAAGCCATGTAGGGAGCTATTACTTATATTCTATATTTTATTTCGTATCTATTAATTCTCTTTTCAATTGCTTTTTTGTAGTCATGTCGAAGCATAGGAAGATGTGTTTTCCTTGTATTTTACCTGAAAGATCATTGAGCTTATATTCAGAAAATACACAAAAAGAAAAAGCAGAGAGAATCATTCACAAGACAAGTCCCAGGAGACATTACTGTAAATGGAGGAATTAAGTGGAAAAACTAAGAAGCAACTACCAAAACTTATGATGGTAAAAAAGAAAAACATTACAATGCTTTTCTAAAAGGAATGTCAAAAAGAAAAGGGAAAAAACCCAACCAGCACAGCACAAGATTGGCACAAAATTTTATTATGAGAAGGGAAAGTGCCAAAGCCAAACAAAAGACTTGTTAAAGGTTAGAGAAATGTAACCATTGTCATCAGTTTCTCAGAGATTTCTGGGAAAAAAGATAAAGTACAAATCTATGAATCATACATTTTTCCAGAGATGATAAAAGTATGTGGCCCAACTTTGCTCAAGGTGAAGTCTTCATAATCACTTCTTTTTTCTGTCCACCAAAAAGATGTTTCAAGTAGAGCAAGTGAGCAATGACAGTCAGAAGGAAGATTATATGTTCCAATAAAAGTGAATTCAAACAATTAATCATTAGAGAACTGCTACTTCTGCTTAGAGTTCTAAATGATGAGAATTTCACTCCCACCCTAACCATAAGAACAAGATGGGGAGCCTATTAAATCGTGTTTTTAAAAAAAAACTCATCTAAGAGCAAAGATGTAAGAAAGACTTAATGGGCCGGGCACGGTGGCTCTGTTTGTAATCCCAGCACTTTAGGAGGCTGAGGCAAGAGGATTGCCTGATCCCAGGGGTTCAAGACCAGCCTTGGCAACTTGGCGAGACCTCATCTCTATAATAAATCAAAAAAATTAGCTGGACGTGGCAGTGCGCACCTGTAGCTCCGGCTACTTGGAAGGCTGAGGCGGAAGGATCGCCTGAGCCCAGCAGGCTGAGGCTACAGTGGCCATGAGCGTGCCACTACACTCCAGTCAGGGCAACAGAGTGAGACTCCAACTCAAAAAATAAAATTAAAAAAGAAGGAAATAAATAGGAAAGCCACAGATTAGAGAAAAGATTCACAATTATTATATCTGATTAAGCACTGAGCTTAAAGAATTCCTACAATTCAATCACAAAAAGACCAACAACACACTTTTTTTAATGGGAAAAAGATGAATAGACATTTCACACAGAAGAAATATAAATGGCCAATAAGAACATGAAGAAATGCTCAACATCATGAGTCAAAATGGGCTAAAATAAAACAGACTGACATAATCAAAGGTTGGCAAGGAAGTGGAGCTTTCACACATTGCTGGTGGGATGGTAAAACTACATAGAAACACTCAGTTTCCTAAAAGGTCAAATATATATATATGAATACCATAATCCAGCAACCTCACTCCAAAGTACTCATCCAAGATGAATGGAAGCATGTGGCCACAAAAACCCTTGTACAAAATTCTTCATTCTAGCTTTATTCACAAAAGCTAAACATTTTCCCATGACTCCCACCTCCAATGCCTTCAGCACACATTTCAAAATTAAGCCATATTCATGTCATTTCACATTTCCATCTAAATATCAGAACCAATATAAAATGTGGCTTTCAATATATCACTGTCAACAACACCATCTTTAGGACGAAATTTTACATTCTACGAAAAACACAGGCGCCTACATACAAGAAATGCTGTCTCTAATTCTACCCATACCATGTTCTACCAATTCCACTGAAATTCTTTTAAAATAACTTCCTTTCCTACTCTCTCTACCCTAGAATCTTGGTGGATTTCTTTGATGACTCACCACCCTTGAAAGAGAGCCCTTTCCAATAGGCTCTACTTCAATGCCTATACTATAGTCAACTTAAGCTACTGTTGACTTTGTTTATTGAGATATAAACTTCAGCCAGGCGCAGTGGTTCAAGCCTATAATCCCAGCACTTTGGGAGGCCGGGGCAAGAGGATTGCCTGAGCCCAGGGGTTCGAGATCAGCCTGGGCAACTTGGTGAGACCTCATCTCTACAATAAATCAAAAAATTAGCCGGGCATAGTAGCACACACCTGTAGTTCTGGCTACATGAAAGGCTGAGGCAGAAAGATCGCCGGAGCCCCACAGGTCAACACTGGGGTGGCCATGAGTGTGACACTGCACTCCAGCCCGGATGATGGAGTGAGACTCTGACTCAAAAAAAAAAAAAAAGAAACATACACTTCACAAATATTTTTAAGTAAAAGAAAAGAGCACATTTCCATTCTATTCCACAATAATTTTTTAGGATCTTTGTCTTATCAAATGCTTTAAATGTCTTATCAAATGTTTTAAACAAGACTCCTCTACAGTGGTTCTATTGACATTTCTGGACCAAATGATACTTTGTCACGAGGGCTTTTCCATGTCCTGTTGGAAGTTGAGCAGCATGGCTATCTCCTAGATATTTGCACTGCCTGCACTCCTCCAACGCCCTATCCCACGTACTCAGTTATGACCATCAAAATATCTCCAGACACTGCCAAATATCCCCTGGGAGCAAAACCACCCACGGTTGAGATCCTCTGATTTAAAGGATTATCTCAACATGTTTTCTCAAGACTTCTTGTGATTTCTTTTGCCTTGAGCCTCCCTTCCTCTGAGTTTCCAAATTGTTATCTAACGGTCAAAAGTTGATTTAAAAATCACTTTCTCTAGTAAGCTTTTCCAGCCAGCCCCACTCCCGAATGCTTCCCAACTCCCTTAGCATCTTAGACCTCTGGACTGTTGTTTGCTTCTAAACCCTCCTAGTCTGTGAGTTCCCTTAAGGTCAGGCCTTGCAGTTTCTGGTTTACTCTTGCATCCTCACTGCTAAACACCGTCAACAATTGTCCAGGTTCCTGGATGAGACACACTGCAAAATACTTAGAAAAATTGGTACAGTTAATGTGTTACATAAACATTCTTATTATCAATTGCATGAGCTTCTGGAAGCAACAAGCTCTTAACTCACTCTTTTAAAGTAAGAAACAGCTTAGCTGGGCATGATAGCACACACCTAGCTCCAGCTACGGAAGGCTGAGGCAGAAGGATCACCGGAGCCCAGCAGGTCGAGGCTGCAGTGGCGGGGAACGAACACTGCACTCCAGTCTGGGTGACACAGTGAGACTCCAACTCAAAAAATAAAAATTAAAATAAAAAAATAAAATAAGAAACAGGGCCAGACGTAGTGGCTCACGCCTGTAATCCCAACCCTTTAAGAAGCTGCAGTGGGCAGATTACTTGAGCCCCAGAGTTCCGAGACCAGCCTGGGCAACATAGTGATACTTCATCACTACAAAAAAATCAAAAAATTAGCTGGGCACAGTGGCGTAGGACTGTAGTCCCAGATACTCAGGAGACTGAAGTGGAAGGAACGTTTAAACCCAGGAGGTTGAGGCTGCCAATGAGCCATGATCATCACAATCATGCCACTGCATTCCATCCTGGGTGACAGAGTGAGACCCCGACTCAAAAAATAAAGTGGGAAACAGTACAGCACCACAGACACAAATGCCAAATCAAGCTGTTGTTATAAAAGCATCCCAAAACCCTTCCTCCTCTCGTCATCATCAAAATATAACTGTGTTATAAAAGTAAGAAGCCTCTTGCCACCCTTTCAAGAGTGACATACCAGAACTAGGCAAAATCAAACCAAATATAAGATTTGAAATGTCAGATTAGCGAAAACAAAATCGGAATCATTTTTTGAAGCAGTGCCTCAATGTGATGTGTGGGAGAACTTTCACAGAACGGTAATTATTTATCAAGCAAATGTGTGGGGGTCACAGCACAATGTGGCATGTGGCGAGCATGCCAATGAAGCGAAAAGCATGTTATATAAGGGAATTGTTGGGGCAGGAAAGGATGGTATTTCACCCTTCAGGGAAGAAAGCTACCCCTTCCGGCAGACTACAACTTGCCGTGGAGAAAACAACCCTAAAAAATACTATTTCTCCAACCTCAACTGAGTGGCCTCATGATACTTCCCAGCCCGTGGTATGCAAAATGTGGCTGACATCAAGTAGACAGTGTTTATAGTCATGTACAGCCCTTATCTTAGTTATGGTAGGCCTTTATTTGCAGCTGTGTTCCTTTGTCCAAAAAAGCTTTATTGAAACATAATTCACACCAAAAAGTTACCCACTTAAAGTATACAACTCAACAGCTTTTAATATATTCACAGACTTATGTAACCATCACCAAAATCAATTTCAGAACATGTTTGCCATCCAAGGGAAAAAAACTGTATCCATTAGCCATCACACCCCATTTTTCTCCAAACTTCCTAAACCTAGGCAACCACTCATTTACTTTCGTTCTATATAGATTCAGCTGTCCTAGACATTTCGTATACATGGAATCACATAAAACGTGCATGACTGGCTTCTTTCACTTAGCGCAGTGTTTTCAAGGTTCATTCCCTTAGTAGTGTGCATTAGGTTCTCTTTATTGCTAAATCACTTTTCCTTGTATGGATATGCCATATTTTCTTTATCCATTCATCAGTAATAGACACTTAGGTTGTTACTTCTTTCTGGCTACTGTGAATAATCCATTTATAATCACTCATGTATAAGACTTGGTGTAAACATATGTCTTCATTTCTTCTGAATAAATATCCAAGAGCTGAGTGGCAATGTTATGCTTAGCTTTTTGAAGAATTGCCAAACTGTTTCCCAAAGCTAAATTCACACCCTCAGTGTATCAGGGTTCCAGTTTTTCCACATCCTCATCAGCACTTGTTATTATCTGACTTTTTATTTACAGCCATCCTAGTGACTATGAAGTGGTTATCTCATTGTGGTTTTGATTTGCATTTCCCTAATGGCAAATGATGTTAAGTATCTTTTCATGTGCTTAATAGCCATTTGTAAAGTTTTTTTGGAGAAGTGTCTAATTCAGATCTTTTTTTTTTCTTTTTTAAATCAGAGTCTCACTGGAGTGCAGTGGCACAATCACAGCTACCACAGCCTCAACTTGCTGGGCTCAGGCGATCCTTCAGCCTCAGTCTTCCAAGTAGCTGGGACTACAGGCACACGCCACCACACCCAGCTAATTTTTTGAGATGCAGTCTCGCCAAGTTACCTAAGCTAGTCTCAAACCCCTGGGCTCAAGCAATCCTCTTGCTTCTGCCTCCAAAGTGTTGGGATTACAGACTTGAGCCACTGTGCCCAGCCTAATTCAGATCTTTTGGCTATTTTTTCCATTTTATTTGTCTTATTAGTGAATCATGAGAAGTCTTTATATATGCTGAAAACAAGTCCCTTATCAAACATATGATTGTTAAAATGTGTTCTTAAATGCTAACTCTTACCTAAGAAAATATTCAGAGTAACCTTTTGGTGAAGTGAAAGAGAAAAAAAAAGGAAACCCTCAACCATTAACCATGAATAATCAAAAAAGCCACTGCTGGTTGGGCCCCAGCTCACCTTAGTCGCCATTCTCCCTTTTGTTCTCAGTCAAAAATGTCCTAAGTATTAGAACAGCACATGGAGATTTGAAAAAAAAAAAAAAGACAGCAATTTTTCAGCCTCAGGATCGAAACGCCTCCCTTGCCACTAGGTGTGACCACGTAACTCCATTGCAGCCAACAGTGTATGAGCAAAAGTAGAATGTGCAACCACGGGGACGTGTCCCTACAGCCCAAGACAGTGGTAAACGATGAATGGGACTGTGCTGTGTGTTGTCTTGGACCTGGGGTGACTGGGAAGGTGAACCAGAGGGAGCCCAGAGGAAGCAGATCGATAGAATACCATCCTATCGTATCATATCGGATATGATATAATATCAACCATGATCAGACAACCTCTGGGTTTCCCAAACAAGATTAAACATAAATGTTGACACCATTTGAGCCATCTGATTTTGACTTTTTCTGTTGCAGGCAACCAAATCTGGTCTGAACGAATGTCACCACTAAGTGAAAATTCTTGGTTTATCTACACGGATCAAATGCAAGCCCAGGCTCCATTTTGCATTTATTAACTATTACTTACTGTCACAATACTACTCTAACTGCCCTTCCAATATGGAAAATAAAAGGTAGCAAAAATGGGTCCCTGGAAAGAAGACAAAAAATATTTACATAAAACATATGTAATCAGCTAGGTGTGGTGGCTCAGCCTATAATCCCAGCACTTTGGGAGGCCGAGGTGGGTGGATTGCCTGAGCCCACAGGTTCGATACCAGTCCAGGTAACTTGGCAAGACCTCGTCTCTACAATAAATCAAAAAATTAGCCGGGTGTGGTAGTATGCACCTGTAGTTCTGGCTACTTGGAGGGCTGAGGTAGAAGGATCGCAGGAGCCCAGCAGGTCAACGCTGGGGAAGCTGTGATGACGGAGTAAGGCTTCAACTCAAAAAAAAAAAAAAAATGCAATCAACTCTGAAATTGCTATATGATGGTGTCCAATAGGAACAAACTCCAACAGAAATCGTTCACAATACCCACATACTCCAACACAGGATAAGTTTATTTTTCTTTAAGCAGAGTGAAAGCACTGGTGCTCACAGTGTAGCAGTGTGGTGCAGAAAAAAAGGACACTTGACTGACAGTGGCTTGATTGAATCTAATCCTAGTTCAGTCACTTCTGAGCAACAATTCAATTTCACTTAATCCAGTACGAATTTGGCGAATGTTCATCATATATAGAAAGCATTACATTTGGCACCGCGGTACCAAGTAATACTAAGTAAGACAGCGTTCACACCCCCATGACATTCATAATTTAATAGACAAAAAACAAATGACTTGTAATTCCCAGTAGTTTACTTAGACATCATGGAAATAGACAGAAGATGAGCCAATCTCATTCACACTTTTCACTAAATGTCTTCAAAGCCCAGAACCGGAGACCTCAAAGTAATTCACCTCTTGCTAGCAAATTGTGCTTCACAAGGGATAAACAAACAGGATGACATAAATAGAGGGGAATGGCAGGAAACTAAGGGCCCCAAACACTGTCCACTGGTAACATCAATCCTGAACAGGTGAATCTCTGTTTAGAAAAGAGAAAGTAAGCCGGGCTCGGTGGCTCACGCCTGTAATCCCAGCACTTTGGGAAGCAGAGGCAAGAGGATTGCCAGGGCCCAGGGGTTTGAGACCAGTCAGGGCAACTTGGCAAGACCTTGTCTCTACAACATATCAAAAAATTAGCAGGGTGTAGTGACATGCACCTGTAGTTCCAGCTACTTGGAAGGCTGAGAGGTGAAAGGATCGCCTGAGCCCAGCAGATCAAGGCTGTAGTGGCAGTAAGCATGTCACTGCACTCCAGCCTGGGTGACAGAGTGAGATTTCGACTCAAAAAAGGAAAAAAAAGAGAGGGAGAGAGAGAAAGTAAACCCCACCACCACCACCACCACCAAAAAAAGGTCTGCAATTTTAAAAAGCAACTTGATCCTGAAGAGTCAAGGAGGCACAAACATGAAGAAAACCATCTCCTAAGCTAACCAGAGAGCTTTAGAAAAAGTTAGGACTTAACAATAAGCATGTATAACTTTCGCAAGATACAGATATATAGATATATAGATATATACACACACACACATATTAGTATTTATATGATAAGATCGAATGCATATACCTACATAAAATTCAGGCTCAACAGAGTATGCTACGCCTTCCCCTTAAGAATTCTTGGGAAATCTACAAAACATAATCAAGCCCATGTCTGCACTGTCTGAAATGCCTGTGAGACATTCTAGAAGCAATGCTGAGAAGGCAGTCATATTAAGGACCTGGAGTTCAGGGAAGAGATTCAGGTAGAAATAATAGAGTTGAGAGTTATCAACATATGGATGGCACTTAAAGCCATAGCCTTGGCAAGATTATGAGGGAGCGTGAGTGCAGAGAGAGGAGATAAGGACCGAGCCCCAGAGAATTTCAACATTAAGGGGTCTGGGAAACGCAGAACTGGCAAAAGAGTGTAAGAAAATCAATCACTCTACAAAAAAGACACCTGCACACGCATTTTTATTGCAACATTATTTACAATAGCAAAAACATGGAATCAACCATGCTACCCATCAAAACTGGACTGGATTAAAAAAAAATGTACATATACACAATGGAGTATTACACAGCCATGAAGAAGAACAAAATTATGGATTTCACAGAAACTTGGATTGATTTAGAGTCTATCATACTCAGTGATTTAACACAGAAACAAAGAACTGAGTACCACATGTTCTCACTCTTAAGGGGACCCCGAACATTTACCCTAATGCTATAAGAAAGGGATTGGCAGTAGCAGGACACTGCCGGGATGGAAGAGAGGGGGAGGGACGACCTAACACTAATAAGGGTACCTGATCTCAAACCAGGCTAAGTGGGGACGAAAGGGAGGCCCAAACTTTACCTGTACGATGACCACTTGTGTACCTAATCCTGAATTGTACCCAACATCTTTAAAATAAAATAAATTTTTAAAAAAAGAACAGAACAGAAAAAGCTAGTGGGAGGAGAAAACCAGGGAGGTGGGAAGTCCTTGAAGGGAGTGAATCACAGAGCAGAGAGTGATGGGCCCTGTCGGGGATGCTGACAGGAAAGACATGAGCACTAAGAACCGACCACTAGGCACCGCAACACAGAGAGTCAGAATGACCTCAACAAAGGCAGCTGCCGTGAAGAGGTGAGGCAAAGGCCTGCAGGAGGGCAGCCCAAAAGAGGAGGAAAGAAATCTGAGAAGATAAATGTAAACCGGGCTCAGTGGCTCAGCCTGTCATCCCGCACCTTTGGGAGGCTGAGGTGAGTGGATTGCCTGAGCCCGCGGGTTCGAGACCCGCCTGGGCAACTTGGCAAGACCTCATCTCTACAATAAATCAAAAAATCAGCCGGGCGTGGTAGCGCGCACCTGTAGTTCCGGCTACTCGGAAGGCTGAGGCAGAAGGATGGCCGGAGCCCAGCAGGTCGAGGCTGCGGTGGCCAGGAGCGGCCACTGCACTCCAGTCTGGGTGACAGAGTGAGACTCCAACTCAACAACAACAAAAAAAGAAGATACATGTAATGGCTTTTTGAAGTATTTTTCTGTTTATGGGAGAAAAGAAATGGGCAGCAGATGAGGAAAGGGTTGTCTCATTGGTGACAGTAGTTGTGGTAGTTTTGGGGGTTTTTTGTTTATTTTTGGCTTGTTTTGTTTTTTTAATCGGGCTCTCACTCTGTTGCCCAGGCTGTAGTGCAGTGGCATGATCACAGCTCACCTTAGCCTCAAACTCCTGGGCTTAAGTGATCCTCCCACCTTAACTTTCCAAGTAGCTTGGACAAAAGGTACATGCCACCACACCTGGCTAATTTTTTTAATTTTTCTTATAGAGGTAAGGTCTCACCATAAATATAGATATATATACACCCTGAAGTGCAGTAGCAAACTCACAGCCACCACACCCTCAGACTGCTGGGCTCAGGCTATTCCCCGTCCTCAGCTTCCCAAGTGGCTAGACCCACTGGCATGCACCACCACGCCCAGCTAATTTTTTTATTTATTTTAGAGACAAAGTCTCACTATGTTGCCCAGGCTAGTCTCGAACCCCCCAAACTCAGGCAGTCCTCTTGCCTTCACCTCCCAAAGTGCTGGGATTACAAGCGTGAGCCACTGTGCCTGGCCAGGTCTCAATATATTGCCCAGGCTGGTCTCAAACTCCTGGGCTCAAGCAATCCCCTTGCCTTGGCCTCCCAAAGTGCTGAGATTACAACACTTCACCTGGCCTGGTTTGTTTGTTTTTGTTTTTTTAAAGATGAATAAAATAAGAGCATTTTGTATGCTGATAGGAGGCAGAACTCGTGTTAACAAGAAAGAAAGAATTGCTAGAGCAACAGCCTAGAGTAGCAAAGAGAGGGTGGGAAAAGGGAATTAAAGGGATTAGCCTCAATCAGGAGCACAGGCAGCTCCCCCAGGAGGACAGGGAAGGCTGGTATCCGGGCACTGAGGGTGGAGGTGGATGTACGTGGCAGGGCAAGAGTTGTTATTGCTCCTATCTTCACGACAAAATAGGACACAAAGTCACCAGGAAAGGGAGGCAGTGTCAGAAGCTAAAGCAGAGGAAAATATGAGCTCTCCATCAGCTGGGAGAATGAAGGAACTAAGAAAACACAGTGTGATCGGTGGTTAACCTGTGTGGCCTTTTTGAGGCTGGCGGTCACATATTTGCAGTTGGTCCAGTGAATATGGTAGAATACGTCTCTGGGAAGAGACAGGGCAGAACTGAAACTTACTTAAATTGGGGTTGTACAAGCAGTAAAGAAGGGAAGGGCCATGGAGTGAGGGTAGAACAAGGGACTATGATGCCTGTCTGTGAAATTCACACTAGTTGTGAAAGGAAGTGAGGGTACGAGACAGCTGAAGGGCAGTAGGAACAAGTGATTACAGGGCTTGACTGGGGGAATCCAAGGGCCCTTACTAGGAGAGTAAGCAGGAAGGGAGAGAAGGTGGTGTCAGAAAGAGAGAGGCTTGCAACCGAGACTACTGAGGACTGCAGCTCCCCGTAATGACAAGGATTAAGGAAGGAACACAGGAGAGAATGGCTGAGATTTGGTAAAGAACAAGCTCCCTGGAGGACAGGAGGACAGAAAGCCAAGAAGCAAAGTGCTGGATGAATCATCTAAACAGGGATATCCAACCTTTTGGTTTCCCTGGACCACATCAAGTCAAGAAGAATTGTCTTGGGCCACACATAAATTCAACAATATAGTTCGCATATGTGCATCATAAGACTTTCTATTTTTTAATATTTTTATTATAAAGCTTTTAAAAACAAGAACAATATAAAACTAGTGGGAAATTTGACCTTGTTTGCGTAAAACTAATCTATCAATGTCTGGATCGATGGAAGTGGCCACGGTTCTCAGTGAGTTCTCAAAGTGCTCATCAGAAATGCTTGTATGGATTTTGTTCTTGGAGTACTTCATCATTAAAAACAGCTGCTCACAAGTATGTGTGCTGCCAAAAACTGATGTCACAAATAAGGTGTGATTGCGAACATCAGAAATGGAACTACGCATGAGGTCATGAAGAAAATAAATGCTAGAAGACATGATGCTAAAAGATTTTGCAGGCCGCAGGTTGGACATACCTGATCTAAAGCATACTGAAATGACTGAGAACTACACAAAGAGCGAAACCGAACATATAACAAGTTGAGTATCCACTATCCAAAATGCTTGGGACCAGAAGTACTTGCTTTGGATTTCAGATTTTTTCGGATTTTGGAATATTTGTACCTGCACGATGAGGTATCTCAAGGACAAAATCCAAATCTAAACATGAAATTCATTTGTTTCATATGTACCTTATACTCATAGCCTGAAGGTAATATGTACTTTTATATTTTTAATAAAAAATTAAAGTATATTTAATAATGCTGTGCAAAAAAACAAAATTTTAACTGTGCCCCATCACGTGTGTCACGTGAGGTCAGATGTAGAACTTTCCACTTGTGGTGCCACATCAGAGTTCAAAAAGTTTCAGATTTTAGGATTAGGAATGCTAAACCTGAACCATATGAGGGGCTGATGACAGTCCAAGCTAAAAGCAGTTCAAAACACAGGAAAAGGCGAGAAAAACACATATTGTGGAAAAATATACTTAGAGGGAAACCATGAGAATGGACAGATACAGAAAGAAAGAATGGACAACCACAGGAAATGACAGCACCTCCAAAAAAATGGCTGACATGAAGAGAACCAAGAAATTTGAGGAGAGTCAGAATGACTCACTGTTATGGAGATCAAAGGGTTCTGGAGTTTCAGGAGGGCAAAGGTGAATACCAAGTCAAATGCTGCTGTAGCTGCCAAGGGCTTACGCCATTTCCTACTGGGTTTCTCTTGCGAATGACCCACAGCGATCTAACTCAACATGACCAAATCTGATTTCTTCATGCTCCCCCATCCTTATGCCTTCTATGTATCTCATGTTGGTAAATGATTCTGTCTAGTTACTCAAGCCAGAAGCCCACATCAATCTTTGTGGGGGTGGAGAGTGGTTCAGATCATAAGAAGGAGGATCATGGCTGACAAAAAAAAATTGGGGATGAGGAATGTCCCATAGAAAATATGAGTTTAGGCAATAATAATATAAATTACATTAAAATAATATATGAAAATACTAGAATCACCCCGCTTTCAGAATCAATCAGATTCACCTCACTAACATATTTTCTAGTAGACAACACTGCTGACTCACCTTTGCCAATTTTGGGGGGGGGAGGGGAGTCAGAGTCTTACTCTGTCACCAAGGCTGGAGCGCAGTGGCACGCTCACGCTTACAGCCACCGCAACCTTGACCTGCTGGGCTCAGTCAATCCTTCCACCTCAGCCTTCCAAGTAGCTGGAACCACAGGCATGTGCCACCATGCCTGTCTAATTTTTTGATTTATTGTAGGGGTAAGGTCTCACCAAGTAGCTCAGGCTGGTCTCGAATCCTTGAGCTCAGTCAATCCTCTCGCCTCTGCCTCCCAAAGTGCTGGGATTGCAGGCTGTCAATTGTTTAGGAAACATCCTAATCATATGATCATTTGTTGAGGGCTATTGTATAGTGGTTAAGAGGTTGGGCTCTAGAGGGAGAAAGCAGGGGTTCAAATCACAGCTCTTTGACTCATTAGCTACGTGGCCTTGGGGGAATCACTCCACCACTCCTGTGACTCAGTTTCTCTTCATAAAATGGAAACAATAGTAACTACCTGAGAAAGTTCTGATAAGGAAATACATGAAAGGCCACATACAAGCATTTAGAACACCGGCACTTAGAAAGGACTCAAATGTCACCCATGGGTGAGCGTGCACACAGATATGTGTTCAAGTTGTAGTATTATACAGACCAATTCTCTTCCTAAAGTTTGGAACAAGTTTTCACTGACTTGAAATTCAACCTCTTTTGCACTGACATTCTCTTTCATCTTTTTCCAATCCTGGCAAAACGTTGGCATAACTACTTGTCCTTTTCAAGGAAGTGTCAAATCACCATGGTGGGTAAGGGTCCAATTTTATGTACAATACCTGGTTTTCAATTCATTGATTGGAAAGTAAAGCACAAATTCTCCCTCTCCACACCACCCCCACTGATTCAGTTGTATCATGTAAAGGAAGAAGCAGCATTAATTATTTTTGTATTACTGGGTCCTGCCCTGAATTGAACTTTTGAACTTTTGCTTTTAAAAGTCTCAAATCATAGGTTTTTTTAAATAGAATCATGAACCAGCCTTATCTAAAAACCATCATTGCCAAAACTAGGGCTGGCAAGGAATCACTGCACTGTCAGCCAATAAAAAACAAGTTTCCTACAAGCACTATGATTTTCCTTGGAGCTACTGGACAGCACAGAAATTAACATCAGAAAAAATACAGCTGGGCACGGTGGCGCAAGTCTGTAATCTCAGTGCTTTTGGGGGCCAAGACGAGAGGATTGCCTCGGGGTTTGAGACCAGCCTGGGCAACTTGGTGAGACCTCGTCTCTATAATAAATCAAAAAGAAAAAAATTAGCCAGGCGTGGTGGCGCATGCCTGTGGTTCCAGCTACTTGAAAGGTTGAGGCAGAAGGATCGCCTGAGCCCAGCAGGTCAAGATTGCAGTGGCCGGGAGCATGCCACTGCACTCCAGGCTGGGCAACAGAGTGAGACTCCGACTCAAAAAAAATAAAGAAGAAGAAGGAAAAAAAAAGAAAAGTAGTAATACTGGCAGAAAAACTTATTTCATCTTTTACTTCTTCCTTTCTGGCAAAGATTCTTTTTCTGTTTTTTGTTTTTGCTTTTGTTTTATTTTGTTTTGTTTTAGTAGGAGCTTCACTCTGTCCCCTAGGCTAGAGTACAGTAGCACTATCAGGTTCACTGTAGCCTCAACCTCCTGGGTTCAAGCAATCCTCCTGCCTCAGCCTCCCAAGTATCTAGAACTACAGGCACATGCCACCATGTCCGGCTAATTTTTCTGTTGTTGTTGTCGTTGTTTTGTAGAGACAGGGTCTCACTTTGTTGCACAGTCTGGTCTTTAAATGATTCTCCTACCTCAGTCTCCCAAAGTGCTGGGATTACATGTGTGAGCCCTGTGCTTGGTCAGATTCCTTTAAAACTGAGTAACTGAAAGTCATACAATAAGAAAAAAAATAACTAATCTCTGAATAAACAGAAAGAGTTTAAGACCCTTCATCACATGCAGAGTATATACACTGAAAATTCTCATACACGGAAAGGAATATTGTTCTGTGTTAATACCCCCCACCACAACTCACTCTCACTCATTGTTCTCTCTTTGCCACAAAGTAGGTGTGGATTAACAATAAAATGCTCCAAGGTTATTTTATTTATCTGTTTGTTTTTTTTTGAGTTGGAGTCTCACTCTGTCGCCCAGACTAGAGCGCAGAGGCCGCTCCCAGTCACCGCAGCCTCGACCTGCTGGGCTCCGGCGATCCTTCCATTTATCTATTTTTATTTTTTAAACGTAGGGTACAAATGAGGGTTAGGTACATACGTGGTCATCATACAGGTAAAGTGTGAGTAACTTTATTGCTGTTATGTGCCCTCCCCTGGCAGTGTTCCACTACTGCTCAAGATCCACTTATGAGTGAGTGTGTGTGGTTTCATCTTTGTTTCTGTAAAAAATCACTGAATATTATAGACTCTAATTCCATCCAGGTTGCTGCAAAGTTCATAATTTTGGGGGTTTTTATGGCTGCATAATATTCCATTGTGTAAATATACCACATTTTCTTTATCCAGTCCACTTTCAATGAGCAGCATGGTTGGTTTCCAAGGTTATTTTCAAATCACAACACTGGTTAGGTTAACTCCAAACTTCAGCCAAGATAAAACTATCACCCTAAAGCTTACCCTCGAGACCAACACCAAGCAGCTTATACTGAATAATACATAGCCTAGAAATGTAACAACATAACATTCTTTCAGGCCATGGAAATCACAGTTACATATGACCTCCATTTTATTCAATCATCTTTTATTTATTTATTGGTTGTGAGACAGGGACTCACTGTCAGCCAGACTGGAGTACAGTGGCATGATCACACCTCACGCAGTCTCAATCTCCTAGACTCCAGTAATAGTAATCCTTCTGCCTCAGCCTCGTGAGAAGTCAGAACTACAGTCGTGAGCTACCATAGCCGGCTAATTTTTATTTTTATTTTTTGAGGAAACGAGATCTCCTCACTATGTTGCCTAAGCTGGTCTCGAACTCCTGGGCTAAAGTAATCTTCCCGCCTCAGCCTCCCAAAGTGCTGAGATTACAGGCATGAGCCACCATGCCTGGCCTAAATCATGTTAAAATGACTCTTTAATCATGTCCAATAATTCCAGGCACTTACCGGTCAGTAGCTTCTATATCAAAACAAAACCTTCTGTCAATGGAATCTGTATGCCTTTTGGTACATTCTCTCAAAAAGAACACCTCTCCATCCCCCTGCAAGAAATCATTTTAAACATTCTCAGAAAACTATGGTATAAGCACAAATACACATAGCCACCCTAGTGGGAGGGTAGCCAAGGTTTAAAATTTTAAGTCCCTTCTCTTTACCCTACTCTCTTTCAAACTAGTCTCTTCAAACAATATTTAGAGCCTAAAATCGTAATTGTTTTTGTCATTCTCCTGTTCAAGTTTTCTAGATCTTACTGATTATAGTAACGTTAAACCAAACCACATCAATGTTATTTTTTATTTATTTATTTTTTGAGTCAGAGCCTCACTCTGTCACCCAGGCTAGAGTGCAGCAGCACGCTCATGGCCGCCACAACCTCGACCTGCTGGGCTCAGGTGATCCTTTAACCTCAGCCTTCCAAGTAACTGGAACCACAGGCATGCACCACCATGAATGGCTAATTTTTTTTTTTAATTTATCATAGAGTCGAGGTCTCACCAAGTTGCTCAGGCTAGTCTCGAACCCCTGGATTCAGGCAATCCTCTCACTTTGGCCTTCCAAAGTGCTGGGATTACAGGCTTGAGCCACCGTGCCTGGCCTCAATGTTAATTTTTTTATATCAATGTTCATTTTTAAAGGTAGATTAGCAGTATAGTTTTTGATGCTAGAATATGTGTTATTCTCACATCAAGTTCTTTTTTAAAGAGTGAATTTTTTTTTATTTCTTATTTTGTTATGCCATGTCATAGTCAGTATGTGACCATTTTTGGCCTACAAAAATTGTCATTCCTTATGGATCAACCTAAAAATCCATTAAGGGCCCAAGATCAGGTACTGTGATTTTCTAGAACTAGAAACAATCTATGGTGTTTTTTTCTTTCCTAAGTGAATTACTCCGAATTTATCTTTACTTAATTTGCAATCAGGAATACAGGTGTTCAGTAAAGAACAACTATACAAAGTATGACACTTCTAGAACATTTTAACATTTTCTAGACTACAAAGATCTCTAAATAATATTAGCCAAACATTCAAATATACAAAATTCAAGACATCTATTATATTTCAAAATGTACTTATTATTATTATTATTTGGAGGCTAAAATAGAGAGATACCACTAAGCAGAAATTTCATAGGACTTGATTCGTTCTGGCAGAAAATTCAGGCTCAAGCTCGACATTCAATCTTAACCTTCAACAGTGATCTCCTGCCGGGCTTGGTGGCTCAGCCTGTAATCCCGCACCTTTGGAGACTGAGGTGAGTGGATGGCCTGAGCCCGCGGGATCGAGACCCGCCTGGGCAGCGAGATCTCATCTCTACAATAAATCAAAAAATCAGCCGGGCGTGGTAGCGCGTGCCTGTAATTCCGGCTACTTGGAAGGCTGAGGCAGAAGGATCGCCGGAGCCCAGCAGGTCGAGGCTGCGGTGGCCGGAAGCGGCCACTGCACTCCAGTCTGGGCGACAGTGAGACTCCAACTCAAAAAAAAAAAAACAAAAAAAACAGTGATCTCCTTACTTCCTCCTCTTCTCTGTGACTCGGATTTTCTAGGTCCATTTCATTATTATATAAATGTGCTTTCATTACAGGCTGATTTAAATATTTTTCAGGAAGAATTATAGTATATGTAAAAAGAACTGCATTCACCTCAGCAAAACTATGCCCACCCAGTCGGTAAGCAAGAATTAACCTGCTGGCTTAAAATGTGTTACCAATTATGGTCAATATTGGTGGGAAGAGCTTTGTCTCCAGACCATCAATTATTGTTATGAGCTACAGTTTCTATTTAAAACACATACTAAAACTACCTTTTCTTTTCTTTTTTTTTTTTTTGAGTTGGAGTCTCACTCTGTTGCCCAGGCTGGAGGGTACTGGTGGCTCACGGCCACTGCAGCCTTGACCTGCTGAGCTCTGGCGATCCTTCTGCCTCAGTCTTTCAAGTAGCCAGAACTACAGGTGCACACTACCACACCTGGCTAATTTTTTGATAAAATCACCTTTTCTAGACAACCAACTCCTGCAGTCTTTTTGCACTTTCCTTTGTTGTTTTTTCTTTGAGAAGAGTAGTTAACTAAACGTCAAATACCTAAGTAAGAACTTTTTAGGCTAAACTGAGCTACAGTAAAATTCATTATAGATCACTCTACTTTATGTTTTCAGGCTATGATTACATTTGTGCAAGTCAGATCTCCTGTATAAATACTAAGGGACCACTGAGTCATGAAAGCTTGCTATAAGCATTATCTTGATCTGCCAATAATAGTGACATAAAAGAATTCTGCTGCTCACTTTAAAAAAAACATGAGTGTAAAAACTCATGTAAGCAATTCAGAAAATACATAAACTGTTCTCTTTTCTGGCCTATTTCATTTAGAAACAAAGATTTTAATACTAAAGACAAATAAAATGAATCATTAGTGAATATACACCATTACAATATAAACTATTCAAATGACACCCTCAAACACTACCACTGACATATAATAAAATCTATTCCATGTAAAACCAAACACTCACAAGTTTCCCCCCAGATCTGTGCTCAAATGGGATCATGTTGAACTTCTTGGCTGCTTTCCGATACATGCAGTAGTGTTTGACCCAACTGGAACCAAACGGAGCAGGCCCTTCAACAAAAAAACAGAACTTTATAATTTCCCTCATATATAAGCAGATATGCAGAGCTGCAAACACATTACTAAAGAAAGAAAAAAAAAAACCTGTAAGCAGAAACTAACACACTCAATTAAACAAATCAGCAATATTGCTGGTTGTAACAAAAAGGGAAAAACTAAGGAACATAAGACCCGTGGAGATACTTTAAGACAAAATTCTAAGACATTTTCATCGAGCTAGAAGTGATCTGAAAGCACACTGTTTAAACAATTTGCTAGAAAGACCAACAGTTATCTCATACCTGATAATCTCTTAATTTTAAACTCTACTTTTTGTTTGTTTCTAGGTATAAAGAGCTCACCAGGGTTTCACAAGTTCCATCTAACATATGTGATGGTTTTGGATTCAACCCTGGCCTCTCAAAATGACAGAAGGGTAGAATCACAGTGCCCAGAAGCATCTAGTGTAAAAATCCACCCAGTGCTTCTTGCCCACCAACCAATAGCATCCTGGTAAGCACCTGCTCTTACTGATGATGGTGAAGCTAAGCTTTAGAAACAAAGTAGGAAGAATAAAAAAATCTAAGACTCAATAGTGGTGACTGTTCACTTATGCACCAGAACATTCTCTGAAGCCCTTTTGAACCCTTGCTAAGTCAGCAGTACCCCATGAGAGCTTACAGCACAGTGGTCTATGCCAGAGGTACCTAGCAACTGGAATTTCACATGCCAGTAAAAGTCTAATCACGGAAAATTAAAAGTTAGCCCCAGCAGAGGTTGAGAATTTTTTCCTTAAAGACTTTTTTTTAAAACTAGGTATTGATATTTTTAAAAGAGCAATTAGCATCTAGTATCACCATAGTTTTATAGACAAACAAGCAAACAAGGCTTCCAAATTAAAAAACTCAGGAGGGAAAAAAGAACTCACTTAAAAGGAATGCTTTCAGCTTTAAGAGAAGCTAAGACATTATTTGGGAGGGGGAAAGAGATAAAAGGGATTACTAAACCATAATAAATTTTATCTCAGACCATCATTAGTCCAAAGACCTGAATCTAGGAACCACTGGCATGTGTGTTATAAATAACTAGCATTTGTATAAAATTCTATGGTTCACAGAAATAATGCACAAATATTTCATTTACTACTAAAAAAGGTGCATGGTGACCCATGCCTGTAATCCCAACACTTTGGGAGACCGAGCCGGGAGAAATGCTTGAGCCCAGGAGTTTGAGATCAGCCTACGTGACATTGCAAAAAAAAATTTTTAACTAGTCCGGCATGGTGGTACACACTTGTAATTCCAGTTATAATAATAAATAGCAGTGGCAAAGATCCTTTTTCCATTTACTGTATGCCTGGCACTGTGTTAAACTCTTTTTTTTGTTTTGTTTTTTGAGTCAGGAGTCTCACTGTTGCCCAGGCTACAGTGCAGTGGCATGATTACAACAATCACAACTCTTGGTAGCCTCAATCTCCTGGCTACCAGGCCTGGTGGTACACACTTGTAATTCTAGTTATTCCAGAGGCTGAGGCAAAAGGATCACCTGGGCACAGAAGGTCGAGGCTGAGGCGAGTGTGACTGTACCACTGCACTCCAGCCTGAGTGACTATACCTCGTCCACCGCCCCCCCAAAAAAAACCTGAGAAGAGGATGGTATATCATTGTTTAATCTAAACAAACGTAAGTTTAGACCAAATGCCTGAGTAGTGAGAGAGCCAAACCTCAAATCAGAGTCTCTGGCCCTAAATATCAAGGTCTTTAAATTCCTGCTTAATTCACCCTCCTTTCACACCCACCAGCTCCTACCCAAGCAGCTCTGAGCACAGAGATTAGGAAGCTCTTCCACACCTGCCCATCAAGCAATTTATGGGATAGAGCACACAGATTCCAGTTTCAGATGGGCAATTCCAGCATTTAGCAGCTGTATTAATCTAAGGAACACTATTCACCCCTCAGCACCTCCATTTCCTCTGATAAATGGGATAATAATAGTACCTTATACTCCACAGGGTTGTTTTATAGTTAAAGGAGACAAGTTTTATAAAGAGTTTAGATCAGACATGGTGGCTCAGGCCTGTAATCTCAGCACTGTGGGAGGCCAAGGTGGGAGGATCGCTTGAGCTCAGGCGTTCAAAACCAGCCTGGGCAACATAGTAAGACCTCGTCTCTATGCCAGGTGTGGTGGCACACATCTATAGTCCCAGATACACAGATGCTGAGGAAGGATCGCCTGAGTCCAGGAGGTTGAGGCTACCAAGAGCTGTGATTGTCATAATCATGCCACTGCACTCTAGCCTGGGCAACAGTGAGACTCCTGATTCAAAAAAAAAAAAAAGAAAAGAAAAGAAAAAGAAAAAAGAGTTTAGCACAGTGCCAGGCATACAGTAAATGGAAAAAGGATCTTTGCCACTGCTGTTTATGTTCTTGTTTTCTTTCCCATCTAGTCTCAAGTCAATGTCATTCAAAGCCAATAGTTAAGCAGGAATGATGACTCTAAAAATTAAAACTTCCTGTGAGTTTCACTTGGGTACATAATATGAAGGATTCTAACACTCTCAAGACTCTATCCTGGATTTTAATTGAGTTCCTTCCAATTCAATTTTTAAAACTGAGATTAGAAAGATAAAGTATGAGAGAAATTTAGAGATCTGCCATGTCATAACAGCTGTTCATGAGAAGTGAAGGCTATGAGATTCCAGATTAAATAAGGGCAAAATGGAAAAAAAAATACACCCATCCCGCTGACTACATAGACCATCAACCTCAATTCAAAGCACACACACCATGTGGTTGTTCTCTGAGTACCCACTAGTACTAAACTGGTCCGTGTCAAAGTCCTATAAACCATCCACACTTACCTAATGAAATGAAAACTGCAAAGCACCCTAATTACAGTTAAGGGTGAAAAGGGACAAAAGCAGTTAACACAGACACATTTCCCATCCTCATCCTTTCCACTAACTAGCAATTGGGTTGAGGAAGTCAAGTGCAAGTGCTTAGCTGCTAAAATAAGACCAGACTGATCAAAGTTTGAAAAACATACGGGTCCTTTCATTTTCAAAATAAAAACACCCTGCGTACTATATGTCACTAAGACAGCAGCAAGACTATGAAGTCAGTTAGGATGCCATGCAGGAATATTTTTTATAGTCCTCTGCAATCTTCCTGATCATTTCAGTAAAAGCCAACTGTCTCAGATTGGTGGCAAGAGACATGTGTGAAGGAAAAAGAGAACTATGTCCCTCTTGACATGTGATGAAGGAAAGATTGCCAGAGCAAGGAGGGTGTGTATGAATCTATGCATGTGTGTACACCCGTGTGTTGGTGATAAAGATGGGGTGGAGGCAAAGAAGAAAAAGGTAATACCCATGTCACTTGGGATCACCCTCGGGCTTACACCAAATTCCGGCTCCCTTACAAGAAGTTTCTGGGAACTTCATGTGGAATAAGAGGAGTGGTGTGTCTAGACAGCAGGTTGCTCACCGCCATTTCTAACCTCACCACACCCTCTCCAGAGCAGAAATGTGTTTCCCCCCAAAGATGCAGAATACACTTTCTAGGATGGAGGGGGCAAAGACAGTAGTCGGAACAGCGTCCCGAAATGCCACTGTAATGACAAGAAGAACAGCAGAGTTTTCAACGATTTGGGCTTGTCACCAGCCATGCAGTCCACTGCATGAGAGCCCCTTACTTTTTTCCTGCACATACAGGTAGCCTTCGGCCGTGAACTGACTTGCTCGCTTGTGGTCCTTGGGATTCTGTCTGATTTTGTTCATAAGCTCTTCCACTTCCGACCTTGTTCCTTCAAATCGATTCCGTGTCTGAAATGGATTAAAAAAACAGACATAAATTTTAAGTTCTCATATTAGTTTTCTCATGCACATTTTAAAGTCTCTGGATAACTAAGATTAAATTTTTTAACTATAACTTTTCTTATAAATGTCTCAAAAGATCCCCACTCTTTCCAATGTGTCTCCTCATTGAGATTCATTTACAGAGAAAATAAAATAGTGGCAAAACAGTGAATAGAAAAATATAAGCCAAAGTAACAAGAGGTTACTTACTTTTAAAGCTTTCTAACACCATGAATAATTCTAGTATCCAACATAAAAATTCCTGCCTTCAAGCCTCACACTATAACTAATGTTAGCTTTAAAAAAAGTCATCAAATATCTACCTGGAAAATGTTTATTTTGCAACAACCAATCTGACTCAAGTTGTTACTAAGACATTAGCAATCTGTAAGTATTCAGAATCTGAAAAAACTTAATTCTTTTTTTGCAAACTAATAAATGTGAGTAATCAGTTTTTCCAGTTCATGGTAATTGTGCTTGAAAATGACATTTCTTCCCTGAAGAAAGAAGCAGGGGGGAGAAAAAAAGTCTCACCTACAAATGGTGTCTGTGATATCTGAAGAGACAAATAACATTTCTGAAACCCAGGAGAGTTGGGATGCCAATATCTGTCCAACAGCTACACCGAAAACATATATGCAAGGTGAAGTGACAGAATTACCCCAGCAATTGTGATGAGCCAGCATCACCGAGTTCCTGGACATTTCTTTCATCCACACTCAAAAATAATTGTATTAATACCGAAAAACTGCTGATGGGAAACTGTGGAGGAGCTGAGATGGAAAATTATTATTGAAATTTCTCCTCTCTCCTCCCTACAATAAAAGAGGTTGCCGAGGGTCCTGCAAGTGGAAAAATGGCAGAACAGCACATATTTTTCTAGGAGGAAGGAGAGTCTGATAAATGTAGATTGGAAAACGGGGGAAAAAACCTATCTGCAGAAGTTTATTTTATACACAAACTTAAGCTTTAACAAACTTTATGTTAGCCGGGCTCGGTGGCTCAGCCTGTAATCCCGTGCCTTTGGGAGGCTGAGGTGAGTGGATTGCCTGAGCCCACGGGTTCAAGACCCACCTCAGCAGCGAGACCTCATCTCTATAATAAATCAGAAAATCAGCCGGGCGTGGTAGCGCATGCCTGTAATTCCGGCTACTTGGAAGGCTGAGGCGGAAGGATCGCCGGAGCCCAGCAGGTCGAGGCTGCGGTGGCCGGGAGTGGCCACTGCACTCCAGTCTGGGCGACAGAGTGGGACTCCAACTCAAAATGAATAAATAAATAAATAAAATAAAATAAAAATTTAAAAATTTATGTTTATGAACTTTAAGAAAGTCCAAGGCTGCAAAGAGTCTAAGAACTCATTTGCTGATGACCGGTTCCCTCTCTTCTTCCTCTCTCTCACGTCTGCAGGTTGTCTTGTCCTCATCTTATAGTGATTTCACCCTGAACTTATTCCCCTTCTTTTTATTCTGCTGAGACTCCTTCTAATCCTTCCCATATGTACGTATAATATACACACACATGTAGAGAAGCCATCACATATGTGTGCGCATACACATGTCTATTTAAACCACTGACATATCCAATAATGCCATTCTTCGTGTTGATACTCAAATGATCCTAGATGTGAGCACCTGCAGATCCTCAAACCGGCCTCCACGTCTTCTGACATGTCTCCTCAAGTCTCTGGGCAATTTCTTACTTTCTGGTCCGATAGGGTATCCCAGGTTCACCTAATACTTCCCTGTTCCTGAAATCAGTCATTTCTCCAAAGGAGCCCTTGTTCCTTCTAGTAGAAGGGAGTATTTGAAAACCAAGATCTGGGCACAACGTGTTCATCACTAAGAAGGTACCATTGCTCCGAAGTCCTCTCAGCAGGCCAACTTAGGAAATGTATATACACACAGGTGACCCATGAACAACACAGGTATGAACTGTGTCCACTGATACACAGACTTTCTTTCATCTCCTCCACCTCTGAGACACTTAGACCATACATTCTTCCTCCTTCTCAGCCTCCTCAGTGCAAAGACAGGGATGAAGTTCTTTACAATGACCCACTTCCACATCATAAACTGTACATCTGTTTTCTCTTCCTTTTGATTTTCTTTTTTTTTCTTTTTTTTTTTTAGAAAAGCAGGATTTATTGAGAGGACAGAAAAGCTCCCACAGCAGGAGGGGACCTAAGAGGGTTGCTCTTGATTTTCTTAGTAACATTTTCTCTTCTCAAGCTTCCTTTATTGTAAAATTACAGCATATAATACATAAAAACACAAAATCTGCATTAATCAACTATGGTATCGGATCCACGGTAAGCTATTAGTAGTTAGGTTCTGGGGCAGTCAAAATTATATGCAGATTCTGACAGTACAGGGGGTCGCACCCCTAATCCCTACGTTGTTCAAAGGTGGACTTTGTATATACACACATGTATTTATGTACACAAAAACGTATTATTACGCCTGCATCTATCTATGTATTTAAGAAACCTATGATTTGTGAAAAAATAAATCTAAAAAAATAAGCTATATAAGACAGAGAGAAGAACACACATAGTACACACATTGTCCTATTTTGGGGCCAAAAAGCAGAGGCATAAACAGAACAAAAAGTCAAGCGGGGTACAGTGGTTCATGCCTATAATCCCAGCAACTCAGGAGACGAAGGTGGGAAGGTCACTTGAGGCCAGGAGTTTAAGGCCAGGCTGAGCAGCATAGTAAGACCCCGTCTCTACAATAAAAATAAAATGAAATAAGTAAAGTTAGCAAGGAGTGGTGGCACACACCTGTGGTCCCAGTTATTAGGGAAGCTGAGGCAAATCACTTGAGCCCAGGAGTTTGAGGCTGCAGTGAGCAATGACTCCAGCCTGGGCAACAGAACAAGACTTTGTCTCTTAAAAAATAAATAAATAAAAATAAAAAGTAACCATAATCCCCTCTGAAAAAAACTACAGTCATATTTTGATGTAATCACCTTAATCTCCTAAAAAAAAAAGTTTATTGCTTTGGCATCCTATTTTCATGATAACATTGTAATAAAAATATTTTACTCATATTCTTAATACTTCTTAGCCATTCTTGGTATCTTCTAGGGACTTGTCGTGAATTCTAAAATTTCTCACGTTATATTTCCTTCCAGAAGAATTTTATTCTCATCTTCCTTTCCCCACATTCTTCCAGGGATAGAGATTACAAAGATTTAACATTAGTTTCTTAAAACATTCTTTCATTTTGATGCAATTTCCATTCTCCTGGAAAATCTACGTTCTAAAAGCCATCTTGCTACCTTCTTGCTTTCCATGTATTCCTCTAGATTATAGAAAATGATGACTGAATCTCTCAAAAAAGAAAAAAAAAAGTCTAGCCATTTTTACAACAGAACAGATGTAATAAGATGGGAGGAAAAATAGGTTGTTTTCACTTTTAAGGAACTTTTACATTTTCTCTGGTTATAAAATAGTTTTGCTATTTAATTTTTTACTATAATAAAATACTAAATATTGACTAAAATGATCTATAAAGTCATACCCAGGGATAGTTAACACTAAGATGTGGTGTTAACATTAGAGTATATTTCCTTAAATACGTAAATATACACAGCACAAAGGATAACATATAGTTGGGGGGGGTTCAACAGCGTGTTGTTTTATATGGTTGGTATCTTCCCCTTATTATAATTAAAACTGACATCATGAGGGAATGAGAAGAATGGTCAATAAATGAGTAAATTATAGCATCACTGAGGTATAGCAGATGATACAGAATGAGTGACCTGTGTGTCAAAAGTGCTGGTATTTCTTTTTTTTTTTTTTGAGTTGGAGTCTCACTCTGTCGCCCACACTGGAGTGCAGTGGCCGCTCCCGGCCACCGCAGCCTCCACCTGCTGGGCTCCGGCGATCCTTCCGCCTCAGCCTTCCAAGTAGCTGGAACTACAGGTACGCACTACCACACCCGGCTAGTTTTTTGATTTATTGTAGAGATGAGGTCTCGCTACCCAGGCGGGTCTCGAACCCGCGGGCTCAGGCAATTCACTCACCTCAGCCTCCCAAAGGCGCGGGATTATAGGCTGAGCCACCGAGCCCGGCTGGTATTTCTGAAGAGAAAGGAGTTAGCTAAAAGTGAAGGTGAAAAGCAAAAACAATACTAAACCCAGTGTTCTCAAACACTGAAGTTGAGGCAGAGAGAAAGAACTAGAGAGAACTGCAGGGCCAGCCCCACAAACAGTCAGAATAAAACTGAGAGGAATATCTGGAGAAAAGGTTGAGGGTTTCAGAAAATGTATGGAAGACTCTCCTTAAGTCCAAGAAAGATACAGAAAAAAGATTATTTTCAGTAAATTGTTGTTTGCCCATCTCTCTAGAGGAAATGAATGTTGTTGCCCATTATGTAAGTTCTTAGTATGTCAAGGATATTAACCAGATCATTCTATGAAACTTTTTTTTTTAAGGATTTGACAAAGATTTTTTTTTTCCATTTCCAGTCTTTTAAAGTAAATACAGATCTGCTTGCATCAAAGCTGATTTTGAGAGCACACAAAAGTTGGGCACAAAGGATAGGATTAAATTCGGCAATCTAAGGGCATGAAGAATAAGAGATAATAAGGATGTGCCTCCAACAGAAAACCGAATGTGAAGGCTGAAAAAGTCCTTCCATTGCAAAACCAAGAACAGCTTACTGTATGAACCTTACAGTGGAGGCTGCAGCTGTACCTAGGCTTCTATTTGTTTCTTATAAAGAACAGTTAGCACAGTTACACATAGTCTTTAGTAGACAACCTGCATCCATTTCAATTAAAAGTATTTTCTACAACAGTGTGAATAAGGCCACAATATTTTGGACAAACCCCTTAGGGTAGTGATTTTAACATCAATGTCATTCGTTCTTTTGAAATATAAAGTGTTTTAACTGAATTAAGGTTATTGTTAATTTTTAAGATACTATATATGTCATGACTAGTATCTTAAAACTTATACTTAGGTGTTTATCTCTAATATCCAAAGAAATTGTTGCAGTCTGGCATGCTTATTAATTGATCCCATAGGTATAATTATAGGCCAGCATGATTTTAGTGTCTATTCTTTCATTTCACTAAATTAGGAATGCGGCATTTACAGAGCAAGTGAACACAAGTTATGCAGTCACCCAAGGACCCTAACTGCTTTTCAGTTAGCTACGGTGCAAGCTCAGATAGAATCCCACTGTTTAAACAAAGTCAGATTCCAATCCTTTATTTTACTTATTTATTTTTATTTTTTTAGTTGGAGTCTCACTCCATCACCTAGGCTGGAGTGTAGTGGTATGCTCATGGCCACCCCAGCATCAATCTGCTGGGTTCGGGCGATCCTTCCACCTCAGTCTTACAAGTAGCCGGAACTACAGGTGTGCGCTACCATGTCCAGCTATTTTTTTTTTTTTTAATTGTAGAGATGAGGTCTCACCAAGCTGGCCAGGCTGGTCTCGAACCCACGGGCTCAGGCAATCCACTCGCCTCAGCCTCCCAAAGTACAGGGATTATAGGCTGAGCCACCAAGCCCGGTCCCAATTTTTCATCAAAAGGTGCTGGTGGAGGTTGTCAGGCACCTTCCAATATAGATCCCCAATCCAATGGCCAGCAGATGAAACAGCAGCAGAGACGGAAGAAACACGTTTAGAAATTCCACTAAGAATATACCCCCTTTCTTCAGAACACTTGTGTTTCTCATGCGGAGAGTATCTGTGCGCTTTGGGTGTTTAAAGAGGAACTCCTCGCAGGGAATGTTTTCTGGCTAACTCAACCAATCCCGGATCCAGTCTGAGTTTTTCTTCAAGATGCTTTCAACTTCTTTCCTTCTCTCAATGTAATCTTCTTCGGACTGGGAACTTTCTCTCCAATGCTATGGGTGTCTATTTCAGAAGTTCTGTTAGTATCCTGTGGTGTTTGTGAGTGAGGTGGGCTGTCACAGTGAGAACTCTTGGAGCTACTTTGTCCAGATTCTTGCTGCTCAACCAGCAGTATTTTTTTTCCATGTCATCATTATAAACAGAAACTGAGGCTGGAACACTGCTCCCATTCTCATTACTACTAAAATGCAATTCTAGCTGGGCTTGGTGGCTCAGCTTGTAATCCCGCGCTTTGGGAGGCTGAGGTGAGTGGATTGGCTGAGCCCGCGGGTTTGAGACCCACCTGGGCAACTTGGTGAGACCTCATCTCTACAATAAATCAAAAAAGATTAGCCAGGTGTGGTAGCTCGCACCTGTAGTTCCAGCTACTTGGAAGGCTGAGGCGGAAGGATCGCCGGAGCCCAGCAGGTCGAGGCTGTGGTGGCCGGGAGCAGCCACTGCACTACAGTCTGGGTAACAGAGTGAAACTCTAACTCAAAAAAAAAAAGTGCAATTCTACCCAGGAGCCCAGCAGGCCCTGCTTTGCAACATGGCACTGGAGGGCAGTTATGACAGCAGGATCCATGCTGTGCTGCAGGCTGCGCCTCAGTGGTGGATGATTAGAGCTGGGAGCAGTGGTCGGAGAGCCAGGGTGGGGAAAAAGGTGACTGGGCCACGCTGCAGGACCAGAGGGGTAGGCGCCCTGGGAAACATTTCGAATGACACCTTCAAGTTTTGTTTGTAAGATTTCATGACAAAGTATCGCTCATTCCCATCTAAACAGGTATCTCTCTGAAATTATTTTGGTTTCTGTAAAGTAACTAGATGCCCTCTTCCCCAGAGGTGTGTTAAAAACGTATTTCCAGGTCAGGCATGGTGCCTCACACCTGTAATCCCAGCACTTTGGGAGGCCGAGGCGAGAGAATCCCTTGAACTCAGGAGTTCGAGACCAGCCTGAGCAATATAGTCAGACTTCAACTCTACAAAAAGTCCAAAAACTTAGTTGGGTGTGGTAGCTTGAGCCCAGGAGGGTGAGGCTACAGTGAGCCGGAATCATGCTACCACACTCCAGCATGGGCAACAGAGTGAGACCTCAACTCAAAAACAAAAAATAAAAACAAAAACCGTACCTCCACACATAAGTAAGCTATGCAGGGGCAGTTTCACCAAAGGCCCCAGGAGCCTGATGTCTCTCCACACCTCACCTCAGGGCTTGAGGTAAAGTTGGCTCCAGGGGCAGGGCCCTGTTCTCAGAAGTATCCTACTTGGTTTAATACCCTACTATTTCTGTCCTGAAACTCAAATTAATTCTTAATAAGGGGCCCCATTTTTTTTTCATTTCACATTGGTCCCCGCAGTCCTGCCTGTAAGTTATCCGGGCCAGCCCTCAACTTGACAGAAGAGGTCTAGACAGAAAACTGAATTTCTAGCTCATATAGCCAATGAGTGAAGGAAAAAAAAATCAGAATTATAATCTTATCTTTGAAACTATCAAATGTTCCTTTGACAAAACTGTGTTCTGCTGCCTTCAAAAGTATTCTGAAAAATGTCATTATTGGAGTAAATATTCTACTGACTACAGGGACAACTCTGAGGTGGTCAGAAGTAATCGCCACATGTACATTTTGGATTTTTCAATTTTGTCTCATTATAGTCATACCACGTATTTTATAACTCTCTTCACTTACCTTGAGACAACAGCAGCAGGAAAAGAAAAAATGTCTACTCAAGGACTCTATGACCATTAGCCTACCTGAAAGCCCAAAGAATCTACAAAGAAAAGTTTCTACATAAGTTACAAAAACAAGAGGTTTTTATCATGTCCATCCCTAAGTATAAGGAAGAATAAAGAAAAAAATTGGAAACAATATATGCAAAAAAAAAATCTACACATGCTCAACTCCTAATTTTTCAAGAAACCAAAGGCAGGTAATGAACACCAGAGAGTCCTACCCATTCATTTTGTAGTATATGCTATGAGTGTGTTACAAAGCTATCATGCTCAATTTCTAACAAAGCTAAACATACTCTAATAAGCTTTTCAATTAGGATAATTCTAGGATCCACTAAAGTGTTGAGAAAATGATCCACCCCCTGCACAAAAATCACATACAGCATCCTGCCTAATAGATAAAATTCTCCTAAATCTCTTTATCCAAGACATGACAGATAGCATATATTTTCCAAAAGAAAATAATAAAAACCAATAACTATGAGCACCAATGCATTGGTGAATATGCATAAAATGTAGAGAAAACCCCACTTGAACTATAAGTCTATCTGGGAATAAAAAAATCAAAATACAGGCCAGGCACGGTGGCTCATGCCTTATAATCCTAGTACTTGGAGAGGTCAGAGCGAGAAGATCCCTTGAGCGTAGGAGTTCAAGACTAGTCTGAGCAGCATAGCCAGACCTCACCTCTACAAGAAATCAAATAATTAGCCGGGCATGGTGGTGCACAACTGTAGTCCCAGCTACTTAGGAGATTAAGGCTAGAGGATTGCCTGAGCCCAGATCGAGGCTGCAGTGAGCTGTGATCATGCCACTGCACTCCAGCCTAGGTGAGAGTGAGACCCCAACTCAAAAAAAAAAAAAAAAAAATTAAGATGCACAGTTAACAAAAGAAATTTAGTTCCTCATAATGTAAATGCCTTAAGTCTTCAGTGGCGTGCTCCTCTGTCTGTCTCATATATAGCTGATTTAGAGTTAACGAAGATTATCCCTCCTCAGAACTGTCCCAGGAAGTGCAGGAAGAGCCGCCAGGTGGCAGAATTTCCTGTGCCTTAACTAGCTTGAACAGCCCTTTGTCACACATGGAACTGACCAGAAGGTGGCAACATAACCTCAGATTCTCAGCACCCACAGATCGGCCTGCTCTTAGTTTCAGGCTTTTCGCACGCCAAGTAAACGAAAAATAGGTATTTCAAACATCTTGTTATCTGTACCAGAAGGCTTCCATTTCCTTACGTTCTGAATGTTGATCTGTAGTTCCATTTTGTAGTGATTGAAGTCTTTGGCAAGTTCGTGGCCCTGATGATAGAAAGTAAACATCCCCTGAAAAAATGACAGCATCTGAGATAAAGGAGAAAAGGGAACATTAGCACAATAAAACTTAAACAGCCAACAATTTCCCCCTCATCTCACTGTTACTCCACTGATGTAAAATATTTAAAAAGAAGTCACTCGTATTCTAGCAAACCTAAGTACACATTATCCATTCATTGGTCTTTTTTGAAAACGAGCCATGCTATTTTTCTTAAATATCATAGCCATGAGACAATTTTCGTAGCATGTTCCACAGGAAAAGTGGAGTTCTAAGTCACTCATTTGTCCTCTTTCACCAAGAGAATCTCAATATTTATTTATAATTGAAATCTTGTTGCTGTAGGTTGATACACTCTGTAAGAAAGTAAAATCACTGACTCAAAGAGCTCAGGCTCTCTCCGGTGGCAACCAGTGGGGCAAGAGGCTCAGTGACTTGCCCAGGGCAGACACAGGCTGGTAATTAAATCCTTCGTTTTCCACCAACTCCCAACCTGCCCCTTAATTAAAGGGTTGCTGTCTAAGCCCCACAAATAAGTGAGATCTTGAAATTTCTTTTCTTCAGAATGCCACACAGTATGATGGTACATAACATGGGGCTCTGACATCCAAGGGCCAGCAGTGTCCATTCCCAATGACTTGCTAGGGGACCTTGAGAAAATTACTAAAAACATTCTCTACTTCAATTTCTTCATTTGCTAAGCAGGATAATTAAAGTACCTCTGCATTGAGTTATTCTGTGGAATAAATAAATGCATGACTACAGTACAGTACTTAGGACAATTACTTGAATGATAAATGAACATTGTAAATTGCCCAATAAATGCAGATCATAATTATTATTTTATAAAGTAGTTTTAAGGAGGTCTACTTTTTCTCTAATTGTTTAATTTAGGTTAACTCTATTACTCTAACTAGACCATAGCTCCTTGAATGCTAATTTTTAATTACAGTAACATACAAACGAATGAGTTCCGTTCTAGAGCACATTTGTAAGTCTAATTTATTTTAAGCCCAAAAAGTTAGCCTAGGTACATAGTACTAGGCCCAAAAAGTTAGCCTAGGTAGTACTGTATGTATTTAACAGGCTATACTGCCACCTAGTGGAGATAAGTAATACATAAAACAGTCATGTTCGCATCTTTGAAAGTTGGCAACTGGAAGGGTCATATGTAGGGGACTTACTGTAATCATTACCTGCCTTTTGGTTCCAAAACTCACGCACACAGCAAGCAAATGATATAGTGTGTGAATTATATCTCAATAAAGCAACTTAAGAAAAAAACAGAACACAAAAATGTCTACATTATGAATTCCAGTGTTTCTCAACTTACCCGCACTGTGAAATATTCTTTACATTTTGATTAAGATGCATATATTCATATATATATACACCTACCTCTTAACGTGTGATTAGCTAGAAAACATATACATAATCACAAACAGAAATCATGTGTTTCTAATATAAGCACAAGGAAATGCTTACAAAATTCCTTCAAACATTCCATATACCGCTATACAACCTAGCTTGTCACAAACATTGCGAGTTGTGTTAGAATTCATGTCACAAATAAGTGTTTTAAAAGTCTGAACTGGTGCACTTGCTTTAGAAACAAACTTGAATAAAGATTATATCATAAACAACCTACTATCACTTACCTTCTGATTTTACTTTCAGAGAAATTTCTAAAGGGTCAATATATCAAGATGGCAGAAATTACAAGTGCTTGTAGTCCTTGAGATCAGGAGACAACAGGAATAATATTCATTACATATTGCTGTGCAAATACAGCTCAGAACCACCGACTTAGAGAGGAATCCTTGACTTCACAGCTACCTGTGTTCACTCTTTTTTTTTTTTGAGTCCAGAGTCTCACTCTGTTGTCTAGGCTGGAGTGCAGTGGCATGCTCAAGGCTACCGCAGCCTTGACCTGCTGGGCTCTGGCGATCCTTTCACCTCAGCCTTCCAAGTAGCTGGAACTATGGGCATGCACTACCACGCCCGGCTTATTTTTTGGATTTATTGTAGAGACGAGGTCTCACCAAGTTGCCCAGACTGGTCTCAAATCTCTGAGCTCAGGCCATCCTCTTGCCTCTGTCTCCCAAAGTGCTGGGATTACAGACTTGAGCCACCACGCCCGGCCCACCCTTTTCAGTCATGTCTTCCTCTATGTTGATACACTATGGCCTCTAATAACTGTAAACTATAAACCACAAATTAGAGCTGGGAAGAAAAATGCTTCTATTATATTGCAAAAACCTACTAGCAAACAACTTGCTGTCATACTCACAGGTTCCACAAACTCAAACTTCTTCCTTTCTTGAATCTCCTGGAGCTTACACACATATTCAAGAGACAGTTCATAAAAGTGTTGCCGGTTTTGCTCCACTTGGACGTCTGCCTATGTTAAAATATCTGAGGTTAGTCAAATGGAGAGAGTGAGAAGTGAAACTCTGTATCAGAGGTCAGCAATACAGCCAAGGCCAAATCTGCTATGTGTCTGCTTTTGTAAATAAAGTTGTACTGGGGCACAATCATGGCCATTTATGTGTGTGCTGACTGTGGCTACTTTCCTGAGACAACAGCCGAATTGGGAAGTTGCAACACAGACCTTTTGGTCCCCAGAAGTCGAAAATGTTGCTGTCAGATGCTCTGCAGAAAAGGTTTGCTGACCCCTGCCTTGTATGTTGAGATTGACCCCAATGGACGGAAGATCAAACAGGCTTTTCTCTTCATGAAAAACTCACCTCAGTCACAACTGAAACGCCAGGCTGAACCATACACATACAGGGTCTGACAATTAAGTTCGTGAAGTCAGCCTAGAAAAAGTGCTACATACCTCATTGCTGCCTCTCACTACGATCACCTTCGAACCACTCCCCTTGGGAAGCTATGCACTGACACCGGTGCCTAGTCCACCCATCAAAGCAGTTTTTGGAACTTTTTTCCTAGAATGGCCATCTGAGCTGTTACCCTTGAGGTCCTGAATGGCATCAGATGTCTCCCTTTCAATATTTCCTTTATGTTCGGGTAAAGAAAAAGGTCACTGGGGCCAGATCAGCTGAGTAGGGAGGGTGTTCTAATACAGTTATTTGTACAGTGCTGCCAACATAAGCGCATGTGGCCAAGTTTGCAAATTTAATTGTCAGACCTCAACAAATAACAACAGCTCTGATGGCCCTCCCAGAAAGAGTTGCAAAATTGCTTTGACGGGTGGACTAGGCACCGGCAACAGTTCCCAAAGAAGTCCTTTGAAGGTAACCATAGTGATATTCGGCAGCAGTGAGGTATGTAGCACTTTTTCTAGGACGACTCGTGAACCGAATTGTCGGACTTCATAGAATCACAATCACACCAACATCATCTCCATGAACAACTCCTTTAAGAATAAAATCAGCCTGAGAGAGCGTTGGGGAAATTCCTGTCACCACAGTGGTCAGGGAGTGACAGCAGCAGGTAGGAAGTGGCAGCCATGGCGGCATATCTCAAGAACCTGGCTCTCAAAGGCGGGTCAAGGCTGGACACCCATCCGCCGCAAGCCACACTCCAAAGCCCTCACAATGCCTGATCCCCTGGGAGTAAAGGGGGCACCAGGTGGTCAGGAGACCATTCCAAAAAAGGGTTCCAGCTTCTCTTGCCTAACTAGAAAGGAAGTGGGAGAAGAGTACAATTGTACTGAAGACACTGGCAAAAGAATTCCCGTCCTAGAATCCCTTTTTTTTTTTTTTTTTTTGAGTCAGAGTCTCACTCTATCACCCAGGCTGGAGTGCAGTGACACACTCACGGCCAAGCATCGACCCGCTGGGTTCTGGCATTCCTTCCACCTCAGTCTTCCAAGTAACTGAAACTACAGGCACATGCTACCACGCCTGGCTAATTTTTTTGACTTATCGTAATGATGAGGTCCCGCCAAGTTGCCCGGACTGTTCTCGAACCTGTGGGCTCAGACAGTTCGCTCAGCTTGGCCTCTCAAAGTGCTGGGATTACAGGCTTGAGCCACCACGCCCAGCCTAGAATCCATTCTTATAAGGCATCATGCAGTATTTTTCCCAACTTAGCTACTATACTCTTAGAAGTATTTATCTAGGCATTTCCCCAGAGAGAATATACAAATGTCCAATAAGCACATGAAAGGATGTTCAACATCACTAATCATCAGGGAAATGCAAGTCAAACCCACAAGAAGATAGCACCTCACACCCATTAGAAAAGCTACTGTCCAAAAAAGAAATAGGTGTTGGTAAGAATATAAGAAATTGGGACCCTTGTGCACCACTGGTGAGGAGAAGTAAGATGGTGTATATGCTTGGAAAAACAGTATGACAGAGCTCATGTCTATAACCTCAGTGCTTTGGGAGGCAGAGGCAAGAGGATTGCCTGAGCCCAGGGGTTGGAGACCAATCTGGGCAATTTAGCGAGACCTTGTCTCTATGATAAATCAAAAAGTTAGCCATGCACGGTGGTGAATGCCTGCAGTCCCAGCTACTTGGAAGGCTGAGGCAGAAGGATCACCTGAGTCCAGGAGGTCAAGACTATGGTAACCATGATTGTGCCACTGCCCTCCAGCCTGGGCGATAGAGTGAGACACTGACTCACAAAAAATACCAGTATGGAGGTTCCTCAAAAATTAAAAATAGAATTACCATATGTTCCGGCAATCCCACTTCTAGGTATCTACCCAATGGAATTGAAAGCAGGAACTCAGACAGATATCTGTACACCTTCACTCACATATATCTGTACACCTTCATTCACAGCAGCATTATTCACATGGATAAGAAGGTAGAAACAATCCAAATGTCTAATGACATGAGTGAATGTATACACCAAATGTGGCATATACATACAACGGATCATTAGTCAACCCTAAAAAAGAGGAAAATTCTGACACACGCTATGACATGGAAGAAACTTGAGGACATTATGCTAAATGAAATAAATGAGACACAAACTTCTACACCACTTTGGTGAGGCCCCTAGAATCATCAAATTCCCAGGGATACAAGATAGACCGGTGGCTGCCAGAGGCTGCAGCGAGGGGCGAATAGGGAGGCCACTGTCCACCGGCACAGAGTTTCAGGTTGGGGAGATGAACAAAGTTCCAGAGATAGATAGTGGGCAATGACTGTCAACCGTGAAAATGTACTTACTGCCACTGAACTCTACAATGGAAAATGGTAAATTCAAAACTTTTGTTATCCATATTTTACAACCAAAAGTTTTTGAGAAGTATTTAACATGCAATTTAAAAAGTTTAGCATCAAATGCTTTAAGAAAAAAAATCTTAAAACATAATAAGATTGCAACTAAGCTAAAGTGAGAATTTCTACCTAACACCCCTCAGAATCATAATTTTGTGCCTCCGAAAACCAGAGTTTGACAGTTCAGCCACCAGTGATGAACACACACAAACCTCAGCAAACACACTGTAATGTTGTGCAGTGTTTAATAAAATGAAGACGTGAGAAGGGTGGTTTCTTCACAATATTACCAGGAAAGGTCTTTCCAGAAGACTACACCAGCACCCAATTTATCAAGATGGTTTTGTCTTTTAGTAGATTCTCTTTTCTCTTTAGCAGTTTCTCTCACAAGCTCTCAGGTGGGGACCTGCTCAATGCTCTAAGAATCCAGAACTGCTGTGCCATGTGGTTCGTGATTCACCGCCAGAATCCTGGGGGTCCCCGACAGCCCTAACTTACCACAAAGCTTTCCTTTTAGACTGACCAAGTCAAAAAGGCCATGGCTATACCTTTTATTACACCAAGCGAAAGTCACTCATTTTTCACATCCATTCAATTTCCATTGATGATCATCTAATTTCTGGCCATTGTTGCCATAAATATGTATGTAGGAGAATAGATCCGTCTCAAGTTATTTCAACAATCTACTTCTCTAGTCACATTTATCCTGAAATATTACCACTGGGTTACTCAGGAAGGAAAAATAGACTTCTAAAATCAACAGAAAAGGAATTTTCCCAAATATCCAATACTTGTTACAGTACAAATTTATTAAGTAGAATTTAGGGGTGTGGATGGAGGTGGAAGCCATTATGACCAACAAACAGCACTGCAGGAGCAGCGGGTCGTGACAGAATTATCACAACAGCCAGCACGGGTTGTGCCACAATTCTCTCCTGTCATTCATGGGAAACAGGAGGAAACAATGAATTGTGCAAGCTATTTTGCTCAGGACTATTCTCAGCAACTTTTATCACTCCCTTGAGCACCTCGACTCAATTCACCAAAGATTAGCAACACAATAGCCACTGCCAAAAGTAATAGCATCCTCATCTAACAGTTTCCCCTTTAAAAAACCAACTTCCTTCTCTTAAGGCCTTCAGGATTATAAGGGATGGCTGTTTCAAGTGAGAGTTTATATGTATGTGAAGAGCAAGAAAGGAAAGTATATGTAATTTAAGTGAAACTGACATTATTCTTCTTTACGAACTCTTCCAATTTCTGCAGTTTAATTATCTATGGGATCGATGAAATTGCCAGAGCCCAAGCTCACTGTACAAGAACCTTCCCATGTGTTCATTCAATATATATTAAGCACCCTACTCCCTGACAAGTACCCTTCTAGGCACTGAGGACAGAGTCCTGATTAAAGTGATGCTGTTGCTGTCAAGAAGCTTACATTCTAGTGGGAAAGAAAAGTCATGCAATAAACAAATACATAGTATGCCACAAAGTTATAAGAATATGAAAAAATAAAAATAAACCAAAGAAGACTAAGAGGGATACTCTAAATAAGATAGTCAGGGAAAGATTTTAATAAAGTGACTCTAATTAGAGAGTACTGGAAGGCGTGAGGCATGAGGACCTGGGTTGAAAACATACTTTGGCCAGGATTGGCGGCTCATGCCTGTGGTCCTAGCACTTTAGGAGGATGAGGTGAGAGGAATGCTTGAGCCCAGGAGTTTGAGACCAGCCTGGACAACATAGCAAACTTCACAGAAGGAAGAACAAATAACATGGTGACAAGCAGATCACGTAAAATCTGGTGGGCCCTGGAGCCTCTGGAGGTAGCCATTAGACCAGGCATGTCCAATCCAAGGCCCACGGGCCACATGCATCCCAGGATAGCTCGTAATAAAGCCTCACAAAATCTTCTAACATCATGTGTTTTTTAGCATTTATTTTCTTCGTGGCCCCACACATAGTTCCATTTTTAAAGCTCACAATCACGTCTCGTTCATGACATCACTATTTGTGAACAATTGTTTTCAATTATGAAGCACACGAAGAACAAAATTCACACAAACATTTCTGACGAGCACCTTGAGATCTCACTAAGAACTGTGACCACTTCCCTAGAACCAGACATGCATAGATTAATTTTACAAAAACAAGGTATTTCCCACTGGTTTTATATTGTTATCATTTTTTTTAAACTTATATTAATCAAAAAATCAGCCAGGCGTGGTAGTATATGCCTGTAATTCTGGCTACTCGGAAAGCTGAGGCGGAAGGATCGCCAGAGCCCAGCAGGTCGAGGTTGCAGTGGCCAGGAGCAGCCACTGCACTCCAGTCTGGGTGACAGAGTGAGACTCCAACTCAAAAAAAAAAAAAAAACTTTATATTTAAGAAATAAAAGAAGTCTTATTACATATATTCACTAACTATATTATAAAATTTATGTGCAGCCCAAGACAATTCCTCTTTACTCGATGCAGCCCAGGGAAGCCAAAAGGTTGGACACCCCTGCATAACATGGTGCAGAGCACAGAGTATGCTGGTCCTGGGGGTTGGGGGGAAGGGGCAAGCAGATCACGTAAGGGTTTGGAGAAGAGGGGGGTCATAAGAGGTGGCCACATCTGAGTCTATTCTGGAGCTCAAGAAGACATGATAAGGGACCAGATGTGGGGTGCAAGAGGAAGGTCAAGGATGCCAAATATTTTGCCTCGGAAACCTTTAAGATAAGATCTCTAATTACAAGGGAAACGGAGTTGGACATTTTCTTGGGCATTGAAGATTTTCTCGAGGCCACCGAAACAGAGAAGAGAGAACACAGGTAGAAAGCCACGAGCCTGAAGAACAAGGGCCTGGAAAGGCAACAGCTGTCATTTAACAGAGGGTGGGAGACAAGGAAGCATGCAGAACAACCACATGGCTTTCTACATAACAGAGAACAAGGAAAGTATGGAGCCCTACCTAAAGTATTGTAGTGAGGATTAGGGGTATAAAGGCACCTTCCTCTTTTATAAACTGTCAAGTGCCATCCAAATGTCAGTCAAAGGTATCAGAGAGACCAAAGAAAATGTCATATGCAAATTATGTCAGAACAACACACACACACACACAGTTTGCAACTACATATTTTACATTTGAATATAGCCCGGGTTAATACCAGAGTCATGCTGTTAGCATCATGTTGATGATATGCCGATAAGTTTATATTATAGTAGTACATTCTACCCAGATTCCTTTTTTGTTTCAAAACACATGAGAAAAATAAATAAATCACTTGTGTGGGATGAGGCATGATCCTAACAGCAAACAACATTGTTTTTAATAAAAGCACATGTTCCGAATTGTCAACAACTGAGTTTCCATTTCAGTGTGTGAGTGAGAAAAACAAATGGTAGGAAAGAAACAGAAAAAGAAAGATAAGATATAAATTCCTTTCTCCTTACATACGTCTCCCTCCAAAATAAATGAGTCTGTTAACACAAGTAAAACAGATGCTCTCCTCCCAATGAAGCTGAACCTCCTGAATCCTCAGTATTAAATAAGATTAATGCGGCCTTCAAATAAAAGTGAAATGGAATATGAGCTTATTAAATTCATTTCTTCAAGAACTCCTGAAAGCCAATTAATGAATCTATTCCTGCAAATAATATATCTGTTCTTCACTAACGCTGTTTAAAATGATTGTTCCTGTGAAAGAATGCATAGAATCAAAAATTTTACTAGTACAGTAGTATCCATACTGAATTAATCGCTCTAAGACAAATTTATTCTTTTGTGTCTTGTTTCACAAGAACTCCTTTCTCTTAATTTATGACAATACTTGTCCACTTTTATCTATCTCTATATAATACCAGATGAAAAGTTTTCAAAAGGAAAGCACATTTTTAAAGACACATGTCCCATATTAAATTTCAAAAACAAATTAACAGAAAAATAAAATGAATACCTCTTGTAAATGTGAGTCTTTCTTTTTCGCTGATAAATTCAGATGCTTATCAATTAGACTATAATTCTTTTCTGTTTCTTTGTCAAACTTCTTTTTTTCTTCCTGCAAATCAAAAGAAACACAAAGTACTATGATTAAACAGGAAAAAAATGCATACACATAGTTAATCCACTGGGAAGTTCAAAATATGAAAAATATCGGAAAATAAAACAAAGACCACTGAATGTGACAAAGCTATCTAAAAAACATATCTGCGCCCAGCTTACATCTTATTAATCATCAAGATAATATTGGGATTGAAGAGGCTTTTCCTTTAATGGACTTCTAAGTGTATATTATTTCTCAATTCTTCATATTTATCAGCATTAAGAATTAATGCTATGTCATTCATCCCTCACAAAAAGAACAAAAGAGAATACATAAGAAGAAGAACATAAAGCTTTAAAAAAAACTTTGGTAAATACCATTGGAAAAAAACATCTTGGAAAAGCTCTCCTTCCATGACTACCTGATACAAACACAGGTTGAATGTCCCTTATCTGAAATGCTTCTCTGCCCAGAAATAGTTCCAAATTGAGGTTTTTTTGTTTGGATTTTGACATATTTGCATACATTTTAATAAGGTATCTTGGGGATGGAATACAAGTCTAAACTCAAAATTCAGTATGCTTTATATACACCTCATATGGATAGCCCACAGGTAATTTTATACAATCTTTTTAATAATTGGGTGCATGAAGTAAAGCTTGTGTACACTGAACTAAGAGAAATCAAGGGGTCAGGTGCAGAATTTTCTACTTGTAGCATTATGTTGGTGCTCTAAAAGTTTCAGATTTTGGAATATTTCAGATTTTAGGATTAGGGATATTCAAACTATTTCAGATTTTAGGATTAGGGATGTATAATAATAAGATTCTCTGATCAAAAAATGTCATCTCCTTCCCCAACCTTACTGGTGATTTCTGTAACACGATTTAGAAGATGTAATAATAGGTCAACAGGACCTAAAATAACACTGACATACTGGTACTGAGATCCTTGGGTTAACATCACAAACATTTCTCAGGCACTTCCTAGAACTCATACATATTTTCTTTTGTTATAGGGTTTCTTTTGAGAAAACGAGTAGCCAGTTGTTTAAATGCAGAGAAGACAGGCTATTTCTAAAGCTGTTTGCCAACTTGGTAGACTTTTAATAAACATTTTTGAATATGGATGAGAACACACCGTGGCCTCATGTTGTCAAAATGTTTCTATTAACTTCAAATTCTCCCTAACGCTCCACCCCTCCTGAAAAGGAACATTCTCCTCCCTATTTTTCAAAGCAAAAATAATGAACTATTCCAGCCTTTTCTCGTATAATCTTTTTCCAGCTAGGCAAAGAAGTTAAACAAAACACATTAGTTCTCTACTTCTTTGCGTTATCACTTTTTCCACTACATGGTGTGCTGTGAACTGCTGTTTTGGGAACCTGGGACGATGGTATGTCCTCTGCCTGATCCCCTGAAGACCCTAAATTAACCCGCATCGATGGAGGAGAAACTCTTGACCTTTTCTCCTTTAAGAGATTTTCTACTAGACTTTTCCCTTTTCTACTCCAAGCCTATTTGCCAATTAGTTGCACAACTTCAAAAAAAAAAAAAAAAAACAAAACCATTTTACCACACAGAACCTATGTTTTCTTATCAAAGAGCTCATGATCTTTTTGTACTGGTTCATTCTTAAAAACAATCTTAAAATTCTGTGATCCTTTGGTTCATCTATATGTAAGAAATAAAAAAAAGAATCATAGTTTTATTTTAACCTCTTTTACTTAATAGTCAATCATTTGCTGAAATAGAGGGACTTTATTTTTCCTTATGCCCTAGGTTTTTTTGAATTTACAATTTTTTTTAAAGTGTGAGGTATTAATATGATGTGGTTACTCTCTTTTTTTGTTTTGTTTTGCTTTTTGTTTTGTTTTGAGTTGGAGTCTCACTCTTGTCACCCAGGCTGGAGTGCAGTGGCACACTCACGGCCACCGTAGCCTCTACCTGCTGGGTGGCGATCCTTCCGCCTCAGCCTTCCAAGTAGCTGGAAATACAGACCCATACCACTGTGATTTTTTTTTTTTCTTTTTTAACTTTCAAATTTTTTTATTTTAAAATTGTGGGGTATAATAAACCACTGTGATTTATTGTAAAGACGAGGTCTCACCAAGTTGCCCAGGCTGGTCTCGAACCCCCGGGGCTCAGGCAATCCTCTCACCTCTGCCTCCCAAAGAGCTGAGATTATAGGCTGAGTCACTGCACCCAGCCTGGTTACTCTCTTTTTTCTACTTTGTATTATTATGCTCTTCATCAGCTATTTTAATGACTAATGAAAAATAAACTGTAACAAATATATGCCCATTACCTCAAAATTTCCACTATTTTTAAAAGTTGGGGGCCAGGTGCAGTGACTCATGCCTATAATACCAGCACTTTGGGAGGCCAAGCTGGGAGAACTGCTTGAGCCCAGGAGTTCGAGGTCAGCCTGGGCAACACAGTGAAGCCTCATCTCTATAAAAATAATTTTAAAACTAAGAAAATTAAAAAGAATTTTTTTAAAAAGTTGGTATTGTGGAGTACACACTGAATTAGGTGTCAGAAGACTCAAGTTCAAGTCCTAGCCATTTTTACTCTGTACCAAAGTCAGAGCATTCTCTGAGCATCAGTTTCTTGAGTTTAAACCAAACAAAAATGGAAGCCACGTTCTGTGCATTTACCCCAAGACGCTGCAATGCAAGATCACACAGCTAGAAATAAATGTTCACCACCTTTACAGATCAGCGCTTGCCAAGAAAACCGAAAGCATTTTTACTCACTTATTTGATTTCATCTGAACCACAGAAAGAGACAAAGGAAGGAGTGATGCTGAAATCAGCAGTTAAAACACCCCACACACTCAGCAAGAGTAGGGGATGCAAATTAACACGTGGGGAAAGTGGGCAATGAAAGAAAACGGAGACATCGAGTTTGGTGAAAAGAGAATTTAGCCAAGCAACAACACTACACCCACCGACTGTGGAGTGGAAATACATCCATTTATACATGGTAAGGCATTATACAAATGCTGCTGTGTTTTGTTTTTGAATTTTAAAACTTGGACCGTCATTTCTTCCTGCTTTTGTTCTTAATGGCATTACAGAATTTTATTCTGTTCTGTTTCTTTGTGCTCATATAATTTCTGGTGCTGGAATGATACAAACTTTAAAGGAGACTGTTCAAGTAGTTTTCCATAAAGAATGGAGCTTTTCTCCCCCAAGCCTGCATTATAGGAAATATATATAAACTGAGCAACATAATCCAGAAAGTTCCATTACGGATCAAGGTAAATACAATATGAAAATGTTTCTTATAAATCATACATTTCAAACTCAAGTAAGTCTGGGTCAGGCAATAATCTCATGGTTGTAACAAGCTGGGAGAGAAACGAAATCAGCAATGGGGGAGACAAGGAAAACCAGACAGCCCCATCCACTCTAGAGGGGAGGCGGCCATAATTCAACCCCAGCAGATGTTCCCCTGGTGAGAATACAGGCTCAGTCTGCAGGCTGCATTTTCTGATTTTTCTGGACTAGCTGAAAAATAAACAGTGACTTTTATACAGTGGTAACAATTTTTTTTCACTTTAACAGCATAAGTATGCCAAACATAATTTATGTGTATAAGTTAAATATGACTCATAGGAAGTCAGCTTGTAATCTGTTATAAAACTGCACTTGTTTAAAAAAAAAAAGTTAAAAAGAGCTACTACTTAAAGCGGCACCCGGGGTCAAATGAGGCATACATTGTATAAATGCTAGAGGAATTCACGAACCTAAGAACCACAATTCAAATAATCAGATCTTTAGAATACGATTAGAAGTAAAAATATATATAAAGGTATCATCACAAATCACTGGGTTATTAAAAAAAAAAAAAAGAAAGAAAAGATTATTCGACCAACAGTGCTGATATGATTGCTGAACGACAAAACAGAAAGAAAACTCAACCTCATATCAAAATTAATTCCAGATGGATTAAAAGAGTCCACAAGTCAAAAATGAAGCCACAGAAAAGAGCATATTTTCATTAGATCTCAAAATAGAGAAGACCTTCTAAGCAAAAAAGAAATGGGAAACATAAGAGCTTCTAGGTAACAAAAAGTACATGATCATGAAGCTACAATCAAAGACCAAGTGAGGGAATGAATTGCAACCAATATTGCAAGAACGTAAGTAAACATTCTTTTTTTTTATTTTTTTGAGTTGGAGTCTCACTCCATTGCCCAGGCTGGAGTTCAGTGGCACGCTCACGGCCACCCCAGCATCGACCTGCTGGACTCCGGTGATCCTTTCACCTCAGCCTTCCAAGTAGCTGGAACTAAAGGTGTGCACTACCATACCCGGCTAATTTTTTGATTTATTGCAGAGATGAAATATTGCCAAGTTGCCCAGGCTGGTCTCAAACCCGTGAGCTCAGGCAATCCCCTCACCTCGGCCTGCCAAAATGCTGGGATCACAGGCTTGAGCCACCGTGCCTGGCCAGTAAACATTCTTAACACACAAACATTCTTCAAGAAGCAACTTTCTGCTAAAAGCACACATTAATACTTCCCTTGAAAAACAGATAAAGAACACAAAGAATTCACAAACATTTGAACAAAACAGTGAACTGCCCATTTTTCTACAGGGGACTAGACTTTTTTCATTGTTTTATTTTGTTTTGGAAGGGGGATAACATTTCTCAAGTTTCTAGATAACTTTTTTTGAACTTTCTGTATTTTACAATTTTCTAGGATGAGGAAATTTAAAAGGTTTATTTTTGAAGTGTAAACATTAAGTGATGTTTAATATTTGACTTAATCCAGGGAAGAACTTAAATACGGCAGGGTCCTTGAATAATGTCGTTTCCTTATAGCATTGAGGAGGGGGAAAGAAATTGATTCCTGGCTACGGCCACTGCCCATATGGAGTTTCACGTTCTCCTTGTGTCTGTGTGGGTTTTCTCTGGGTGCTGATTTCCACCCAAATCCCAAAGATGTGCATGTCAGTGAGCTGGCGTGTCTACCTAGCCCCCGCCCAAGGAGTATGGGTGTGTGTGAGTCACCCTGTGATGGGATGGCACCTGTCCAAGGCTGGTGCCCACCTTGTGCCCTGAGCTGCTGGGATGGGCTCCAGTCACCCGCAACCCTAAACTGGAATAACTGGGTAAATAACTACCTTGATGTTTGTTTGTTTGTTTGTTTTGTTTAATCAGAGTCTCACTCTGTCATCTAGCCTGGCAGCCGTCCTGCAGTGGTACCATCATGGCTCACTGCAGTCTCAACTTCCTGGACTCAGGTGATCCTCCAGCCTTAACCTCCTATGTAGCTGGGACATGGGACAACAGGTGCACACCACTACACCTAGCTAATTGTTTGATTTTTTTTTTGGGTGGGGGGGATGAGGTCTCATGATGTTGCCCATGCTGGTCTCAAATTCCTAAGCCCAAGCAACCTTGTCACCTCAGCCTCCCAAAGTACTGAGATTAAAGGCATGAGCCACTGCACCCGGCCTCAACTGATAATTCTAGAAGTAGAAAAGGTTTTTAATTTGGCATTTGATTACTTTCTACTTCTGTGCTTCCCAAACAGTCAATAATAATTTTGACAAGCACATAGTCTTGTTCCTCTGATTAATCTGCTTACATGGGACTTTCAAAAGACCTTACTCTCTTAGGACAGAGAACTTTTTAAAAGTAGCATGAAACAGTTTTCATGTGGGGATTTAAAAAAAAAAAATTCTTAAAAGTTGCCCACATCAGAATTTGTAGACATCAGGGTCAACATAACAAGACCTCCTCTCTACAAAAAGAGAATCAAAATATTAGCAGGGCTTGGTGGCACAGGCCTGTAGTTCCAACTATGTGGAGGCTGAGGCTGGAGGATCACTTGAGCCCAGGAGTTAGAGGCTAGGATAAGCCATGATCATGCTACCACTGCATTCCAGCCTGGACAACAGAGTGCAACCCTGACTCAAAACAAAATAAAATTAGAATTATCAGTTGAACAGGTTATGTATTAGAGAACATACAATAAGTCAGTGTGTACGCTGGTAGAAAATAAAGCACAGTCTTCTCTCTCAAAGAGGTAACAACCTCATGAAAGAGACAGATTTTATATAGCTCTGTATAACCCAAACAGCCACCTTTCTACACAGTTTATCATCATGCACAAAACTACCAGGAAAAAGGGCTTCTTCCTACAACCCACAACGACTGGCTCCTCACAGGTAACACTGACAGGTGTGACAGCCAACACACATGTAGCCTTGAACCAGACTGTAGGATAAACCCTTCATAAGCCTGAAGCCCACCGAACGAGAAGGAATAAAGAAATGAGACTTCAGGATGGAGTTGGTCACTCAGTAGTTCAAGCATACACTAAACCACTGAAATTGTTTCTCCTTGTCAACGTGCAATTTATTTTGCAAGCTGCTTTGCAGGATACAGTCTAAACAAGTATAACATCAGAAGTTGGGAAAGTTTGGGGTGGGAGCAGGGAGGAGTCAACAGAAGGTTCAAGGGCAGAAACGTGTAACACTCAGGAGGGTGGATGGCCAATAATAAGAAAATAGATTGACTGACTGACTCATACTCATCTTTCATTTCTGTAATATAATCTTCACATATAACCTTATCATCCATTCGATTTATTTTTATTTTTATTTTTTATTTTTCTGAGTTGGCGTCTCACTCCATCACCCAGGCTGGAGTGCAGTGGCACACTCACAGTCACCACAGCCTCGACCTGCTGGGCTCCGGCGATCCTTCCGCCTCAGCCTTCCAAGTACCCGGAACTATCCGCCTCAGCCTTCCAAGTATCTGGAGCTACCATGCCTGGTTAATTTTTTTTATTTATTGTTGAGATGAGGTCTCACCAAGTGGCCCAGGCTGTTCTCGAACCTGTGGGCTCTGGAATCCCCTCAACTCGGGCTCCCAAAGTACAGGAATTACAGTAGTTATAGCTACTGATGTCCCAAAGTATATTTGTATCAAGGGATTTTTTTGTTTTTTTGAGATAGGGTCTCACTCTTTCACCCAGGCTGGAGTGCAGTGACAGGATCACAGCTCACCACAGACTCAAACTCCTGACTCAAGCAATCCTCCTGCATCAGCCTCCCAAGTAGCTGAGACTACAGGCGTGCACTATCACACCCAGCTAATTTTTCTATTTTTTGTAGTGACAGGGGTCTCATGTTGTTGCCCAGGCTGGTCTAGAACTCCTGGCCTCAAGCAATCCTCCTGTTTTAGCCTCCCAAAGTGCTGGGATTACAGATATGAGCCAAAACACCCAGCTTGTACCAAGGGATTTTTAACAATTTCTTTTAAGAAAATTAAAAAAAAAAAACAAAAAACAAACAAACAAAAAACCTCATATTCCCAGCCACATAGGGGAAAATAATACAAATATAAAAACCCTCTTTCCTACCTAAAATTGACATTACCTCTTTTTTCCTTGGACCAAGCCAAAAATGATCAACAACAACATGGAAATGCTACATTTTCTCCCTCAAGTGCACACATAAAATTCAGGAAAGACCAACGGAAACTATTTCTCTAGGATCATTTCAAAGCTCAGCTCACAAACTTTGGAAATTGTTAAACATATCCCAGGATCCTTGTGGCAAAACCACTGCATTATTCCTGGAAATCATGGCTTCATCCCAGGTCCCTGAGTGCCGCCGAGTCTGTGGTTCACTCATCTTGAATTCCCAGCACCACACTCCAATACAGTGCACAGTCCTACAACAATACTGGCACATAATAGAAGCTCAGTAAATTTTTGTTAAATTGAAGGAAATCACATCCCAGTAACTTACTATTCTCTTCCCCGTTTCAAAGGCATCATAGTGTAGCAGGGTCTCTAATCCTAAATCCTATTAGAAACCACACTCCTCCCTAACACTGAGAAGGAGTTCAGGGAAATAACTACACTCCCTATGGTGATAAGATCCTTCTAATCAGAGAAAATGTGTTGTTTGCTTAAAGATATTTTTAAAGTTCTATATGGAAAGGTGTAGCCAAAGAAGATGACTAGAGGTTTTACTACCCTGTCCAGGTGTTTTTGTTTTGTTTTCAATTCCACATCCCCCGAGGGGAAGAAGCACATTTAAAACATAAAACAACAGATGGTTCACTCCAGCATCTCTTGCAAAGCTGCCAAATGTGAATCAAGTGTACAATGAAGCAGCAGAGGCATGGCGCTTGCTGTTTACAAGTGTGCTCAAATTAGACACAAACCTTTACAGCTCCGAGTTGCTCTTTTCTGAATTTTTCCAAGGGTTTAATCAGGGTTTCAGTGACACTTAATGCCTAGAGAACAAGAGTGAGAACAAAAGAGAGGGGGATTAGGTCTCCGGAAGGGAAAAAAATTCGTATTTCATTCCCCTCTTCCACCCCACCCAGAACTAAAACGAACAACATATTTGACTGCTTTATCTCACTCTGCCAATGGGACAATTAAGTCATTTCTCAACTTATTAAAGCACTAGAACTCCATAAATATTTTCAGGGAAGAGGAGGCGGGGCAGTCTGCCAGGAAATGTGCAACACAGCCCAACACTCTTCTGCAAAACAGCAAGAGGGCTGTCTTGAAACAACAAAGGGGTCTATCACGTTCATTAACAGAACGCTTCTGTCTGAGGTTGTTTTTTTCCTCCCCCTCCTCGAAAATTTAAAATTCAATTACATTCCTTTATTGGTACTCAGACTACATTATGTAAAGAGGATTGTGGCTATGGTTCAAATACAACTGGTCTGCCCCTCATTACTGAAAATTCTGCATTAAGAATTTTAAGGTGTATTAGCCAAGTAGAATCCCTGGAGGTTCAGGAAAAAGGCAGAGCCAATGCTTGGGTGTGTTGGCAAACATGACATCAAAGAGGGTCAACGTGAAAGGAGGCGAACACACACAAATTCCAACCACAACCCCATTCATTTCTGATACTGGCTGATTTGGGGCTTTTCATTTTAAGCTACCAAATGCTGAAAATGCAGGAAAAAGGGACTATCCACCTAAGGAGAATATCCTTAATAACAATATGCTAGTGAGTACTGGTTTTCTCACTCTATGTTTCCAGGAGACCAGAAATATCCAAAATAGGAAAGTAAATCTCAAGACACTATTCAAGAATGTGCCATATCCTTTTCCCCCCCTTTCTTACAAAGAAGCCTAAAAATCCAAGCGTAAAATTACAGAAAAAAAAAAAAATAAGTGACTTGGAAAAGGAAAGGATTCTTAATTTAACCAAAGGCTCCTCAGTAATGTTTTATTATGTGATGAACTCTCCCAAGGAGACCATCCATACTGTCAGACAGGGAATGCTCAAAATAAGGGCCTACACCCACATTCAAGATGCCCAGAGTTTGAACTTTCCACCCCAGGCTTGCTCCTGGGGTCCACTCATTCCCACGTGGAGAATTTATTATTTGTGTATGAAAGAGCTGGGGCAACAGAAATACAAAAGAAAGAATTAGGAGCAAGGAGAAGGGATCATCTTCAAAATAGAGTCATTTTATCTTCTCTACATTTTAGACCATGTGACCCACAATAACGGCAAACTCAAGAGTTCTACATACCGAAGAACAGAGGAAGAATCCTGCCTAAGTAATACAGACTGCCCCCCTACCCCGTTTCATTTTGGAAAGCAAACACAAGCACTTCTGCCATACATTTTCAAGATGATCCAATTTACAAACAATATCTCATCCATTAATCTAAGGCACATGTATACGAACACCTGTGTCACACATCCTAAGCTTCCAGATCTGAATCTAGCCTACTAGCGTTCCTGAATAAAGCTCCATGTAATACCTCTTCCACACAGGATGGCATGCTCAAGAAAGGAGTCAGCAGCACATTATACGTGGGATCACAGTACCTAATAAATGTCAGGTTCACAGAAGACAGAAACAGGGAGTTAAAAACCACATGATTCTAACCCTGAATTGTACCCCATATCTTTAAAATTAAAAAAACCCACGGGAGTCTGAACCCAAGCTTGACCACCTTACAGCATTGCAATAAAAGTGCCAAATAAGACCAGGCGCAGTGGCTCATGCCTGTCATTTCAGCACTTTGGGAGGTGGAGGAGAGAGGATTGCCTAAGTCCAGGGGTTCGAGACCAGCCTGGGCAACATGGTGAGACCTTGTCTCTACAATAAATCAAAAAATTAGCTGGGCATGATGGCGCACACCTGTAGTTCCAGCTACTTAGAAGGTTGAGATGGAAGGATCAACCTGAGGCCAACAGATCAAGGATCCAGTGGCCATGAGCATACCACTGCACTCCAGCCTGGGCGACAGAGTGAGACTCCCAACTCAAAAAATAAAAAGTGCCAAATGAATACATCTTCATTCCAAGTAGCCAGCTTAATTAACTCTACATTTCACAGAACAAATGTCTGCCAAGTGACAGGGCAACAATTATGAACAAAACCAACACAGTCGTTGTCCTCGTGAAAATTACTGTGTAGTAGGGAAAACGAATACTGGATACATGAGCACCTAAAGAGATACATAATGAGAAATTCTAGTCATTCCTTCCAATGGGGATAAGCTAGGGCGAGGGCATGGTGAGGAATTCATTAGCAGAGGCATAAGGAGAAATGTGTTCAGGGAGAGCTTCATCAAAGACGTAACACTGAAGCTAAGACCTGTAGTGCAAAGAACAAGAGAAACTGTTTCCAGCCTGAGACCAGCAGAGGCGAGAAGGAGTTGAGTATCACAGGAAACGTCAAAAGGCCAGAATGATGGGGTGGACAGAAACAGTGAGTGGAAAGAGCTGAGTGATGGCAGGTCATCAGGGCACTGGGCCTCGTGGGGAAGGGTGATCATTTTATTTTGAGTACAGTGGAAAGCCATGAAGGGTTTTTAAGCACTGAGTTGACACAATGATCATCGTTATTATTATTATTTTGAGTCGGGGTCTCACTGTGTTGCCCAGGCTGGAGTGCAGCAGCATAATCACAGATCACTGCAGCCTCAATCTCCTGGGCTCAGACAATGCTTCCACCTCAGCCTCCCAAGCAGCTGGGACTACAGGTATGCACCACCACGCTTGGCTAGTTTTTTTGTTTTTTGTTTTCTGTAGGGACTAGGGCTCACTATATTGCCGAGGCTGGTCTTGAACTCCTGGGCTCAAGAATCCTCTAGCCTCAGTCCCCCAAAGTGCTGAGGTTACAGGCATGACTACCACACCCGGCCAAAAATGAAGAGACATAGATATATTTAAGAGATATTTGCAGGTGGAATCCAGGTAATGGGTGACAAACTGATAGTGGAAAAGGTAAGGATTTCCAAGATCACTCCCAGATTTCTGGCATGAACACGTGAAGAGATAAGAATACTATTAATTGAAACAGGAAAATCTTGAGGAAAAGCAGCTGGGGACATACACTAAGGGCTCATGATAAATTCAAGATGTTTAGAGATAACCAAGGTCTTAGTAAAACAGGTGGTCAGGGACACAGGTCCACAGCCTAGTAGAGAAATCTAGATCTGAGATAAAAATTTTGTAATCAGCAAGTCGATGGCATTTGAAGTCATCAAAGTAGATAAGTGGGATGTAGCAGAAAAAAGAAACTGTCGCAGACCAAGCAGTAAGTTCAGGAAACAGAAGATCAGAAGGAAAAGATGGTGGTAGAACTAGGAATAAGCTACTGGAGTGTTGGAAAAAAGAATAAAGGGGTTTAGCTGTGTGCGCTGCAGAGATGTCAGAGCGGGAACAAGACCTCAGCCACATTGATGGAAAGTGAGAGAAAGAGCGAGGCTAAAGTTCACTCATGACTGAAAGGTAAGCCTGTGGGGGACCAACCCTTCTCCAGAAGGATGACACCAAGGGCAGAAGAGAGAGAATGACTGATGAAAGGGAACACACAATGAAGTGAAGGCATATGAGAGGTCTCTTTTTTTCAAGATGGAAGATTGGTATTTAGGAGATAAGAACATGTCTAAATATCCATGTGAAGAATCCAGAAAAGATGGTTCAAAGTCTCTAACACAGAAGAAGATGGGATGCTGACCTTGGAGGACAGGCCTGTCATAGGAGTAAAGCTCCTTCTGCAGGCCGGGCTCAATGGCCCACGTCTGTAATCCCAGCACTTTGGGAGGCCAAGAAGGGGTACTGCTTAAGGCCAAGAGTTCGACAAAAGTGAGACGTCGTCTCTTATAAAAAAAAAAGAAACTAGCCAGAAATGGTAGCGGGTACCTGTAGTCCCAGCTTTGGGAGGCTGAGGCGGAAGGATCACCGGAGTCCAGGAGTTTGAGGCTGCAGTGAGCTATAATTGCCTCTGCCCTCTAGCCAGCCTGGGGGAACTCTGTCGCTTTAAAAAAAAAAAAAAAAAAAGCTCCTTCCTTGAAATAGAAAGTTGCGAGAAAGAGATGCCAATACAAATGGGTTTGTCATGACCAAAAGCTAAGGGAGATGCCGACCAGATGGTTATTTTTCAAGCACAAGACGAAGTCACTTACAGAGAATTTGGGCACAGGAAGAAGTCTGAATAAAGAGGAAAACAGATGGGGTAGAACACTTCCTAGAGAAACAGGAACACTCCTGGGCAGAGCTACAACCCTCTGAGACAGGTGAGTAGTTTATGAAGACATCTGTCTGCCTTATTGTGGGATTTTGTCCAGCAACGAAGGGAAAGGGTTTGGTTCATTCTGGGTGTTTCCAAGAGATGTAAACCCATTGGCACAACACCACGTGGTATGTGAAGTGTTGGCAAGCTGCACAGAGGAGAAAGCCCCCCGGTATGAGAAGACTTCCTGCAGAGGATCACACAGAGCCGAGCCTGAAACTAGGTGAGGGTTCTTAAGGCAAAGGATAAGAAAGAAAGGCCCTCTCTGCAGAGAGAGGAATACAGCAATTTCAGGGCATGGAACGACGAGCAACTCTGTCATTAAAGCAGACAAGAAAGTCAAAAGGCATCACAGATGAGGTCACAGATGCTAGATGGTCTCTCTGAGTCAATAGAATGGAATCTAGAAAATACTCAGAAAATGCTAGATGCAGGTATCCAGACCATGGACATACAAAGATCTTTTGAAATGAGAACTCTGTGAGATAGGGTGGCACACATCTGTAGTCCCAGCTACTCGGGAGTCTGAGAAGGGAGGATCATTTGAACCCAGGAGTTTGAGTCCAGCCTGGGCAACATAGCAAGACTCTCACCTCCTTAAAAAAAAAAAAAAAAAAAGACAGAAAAGAACCCCAAAACTCCATACTCTGCAGTAAAGAGCAATTTTAGGTCATTATATTTGTCCTTCATTTGGGGAATTTGATACAATAACCATCTGACCTCTGAGGGCTAACATTAGTACAGAAAAAGAATATAAGGATTTCTATTTTCTGCAGGTCAATAAGCAAATTTCCCAAACAAGAAGTAGTTGTGACACTCTATCCAACTGGTTAATTTAAAATATTTTGCTTAAAAAGATTTTAAAAGCTTAAATTCTGTTATAATTTTTCTTCTTTAGGAAAGGCTGGTGTTATATCTTCTGAACTGAACCTAAAAAATTATATTAAAGAACAAAATAATAGAGTAGCCACTGAATGTATCAGTAAGGCAAGGTCGGTCGAGCAACAAGAACTGTTTGCTTCTTTTTCTCAAAATAGATTGGAAGCACCATGGAATTTCTCAGTTCCTTCTGTAATTTCACAGAGGTATGATATAATATTTGTCAATCGTATTACTGAAGTTTTCTAATGCCAAACATGATTCTTCCTTGCCAGAGATAAATGAATACCAAATCCAGAACCGTGCCTAAAACTCTAAAAAGGCAATTAATGGTGATGACAGTTTTCTTAATTTCAAGGAGACAGCTGAAGTAACAATACTGAGGGAAGTTTTCAAATACTAACATATTAGAAATCAGTCAGATAATTAAGAGAGAGAATAAATATAGAATGTAGTTTTATAACCACACATATTAAGATTACATGACCCTATCTGTTCCCATAAAAAACCTGAACCAGCTACAAAAGTCACAAAATGCCTTCGCTAAAGAGTTTTGGAAGAGATTTTGGGTAGTCTTGCTCAGAACAAAAGGCAGCTACATGAATATAAAACATGCTGATTAATCAGTTGCTCTCTCCTTCGAGCAGGAGTTCGGCCAACTTTTCCCCAAAAGGCCAGGTGAGAAATAATTTAGACTCTGCAGCCCTGCAGTCTCAGTTGCAACAACTCAACTCCTCTTAGCACGAAAGCAGCCACAGACAGTGTATGAATGAGTGGGTGCAGGCATGTTCCAATAAAACTTTATTTACAAAAACAGGAGACAAGAAGGATTGGGCCCATGGGCCAAAGTTTGCCAAACCCTGCCTGAATCATCTTGAGTATCATGGCACACAATGTTCTACTCTACTCTTATCTTGTATATTTTTAAATATGCATTTGCCATAGTTGGTAGAAAGGTGACATGTTGGATAATTACTTGGATAAGAGAATCACAGTTCAAGTAGCTCTCAAGTTGAAAAGAGGAATTCAAAAAGTGGTGCCACAGATTTGCCTGCAATGAGAAATTCGCAGGATGCTGAAAAGCAATCGCTCAGGTATAAACCATGTCTTCAGGGCTAGTGTGGTGGCCTATAATCCCAGCACTTTGGGAGGCCAAAGCGGGAGGATTGCTTGAGCCTAGGAGTTCGAGACCAGCCTAGGCAACACTGTAAAACCTCATCTCTACAAAACACACACACACACACACACACACACACACACACACACACACACACACACAGTAACTGGTATGCCTATAGTCCCAGCTACTCAGAATGCTGAGCTGGAGGGATCACCTGAGCCACCAAAACGTCAAGGCTGCCATGAGTCACGATCGTGATCATGTCACTGCACTTCAGCCTGGACGACAGAATGAGACCCCGACTCACAAACCAAAGATGTCGTCAGGATAGTTTATGGGAATTTAGTAATGGGCTTAAGCCCCTAGAATTTTAATTAGCTGAAAGTTCAGCATGATCCAAAGAAGCCTCAAATTGACCCAGACAATAATGAACGCATACACAGATCACACCCATTGCTCGAATCCAAACAAGTTCACCACTCAACTGCATCCCATCTGATCAGAACTCATCTCAACATTTTGGTTACTACATTCTAAGAGAGACACTTCTAACTGGGGTAAAGCAGAAATGGAACAAGCATGTTAAAAAAAAAAAAAAAGGTTGAGGGGGAAGAAAGAATAAAACCCTTGTCTAATGGAAGTGAGAAGAAGAGAACATTTAATGGGACCACAAAAGCTGTCTTTAAATATTAAAATGGATACTGGGTGAGAGAAGAAAAACATCACTCTGATTTGCTCAAAGAGAGCAAAGCCAGGTTTTGTGGATAGAAGCTGCAAAGTGGTATATGTGGGCTTGTTATCAAAAGGACTCATGGTTAGGTGCAGTGGCTGCCGCCTATAATCCTAGCACTTTGGGAGGTTTGCTTGAGGCCAGGAGTTCAAGACCAACCTGGGCAATAAAGCGAGACTCCATCTTTATTTTTTTTTTTTTTAATTTTCGTCTAATTGTATACACTTTTTTTTTAATTTTTGAGTTGGAGTCTCACTCTAGCCAAAGCTGGAGAGCAGTGGCACACTCAACACCACTCAGCGATCCTTCCGCCTCAGCCTTCCAAGTAGCTGGAACTACAGGCATACGCCACCACATCCGGCTAATTTTTTGATTTATTGTAGAGTTGAGGTCTCGCCCAGTTGCCAGGCTGGTGTCGAACTCATGGGCTCAAGCAATCCTCTCACCTCAGTCTCCCCCAAAGTGCTGGGATTATAGGCATGAACCACCACGCCCAGCCTGAGACTCCATCTTCAAAAAAAGAGAGAGAGAGAAACTCAGATGAACTACAATGTTTGTCTAGTGAGGTAGTGACCTTTAGCTCCTTCCATATAAACAAGCAGAGGTTAGGTGACCAATGTCCAGGAATACTCTTGTGGGCATTCCTGCACTGGAGAAAGCAGCCAAGGAGACCACTGAGGTCCTAGCCTACCCCTATGATCCTGCGATTCTCAATGAGTCAGAAGAAGCAGAAGGGCAAACTCCACTTCCATGTTGCTTTATCATGCTATGATGGCAAATTACAGAATTCACCAGAACTCCACAACTCAAAGTAAAAGAACAAGATCATCCTATAACAGTGTGGGGGCCGAGCTCCATGGCTCACACCTTTAATCCCAGCACTTTGAGAGGCCAAGGTGGGAAGACTGCTTGAGCCCAGAGTTCGAGATCAGCCTGGGTAACATAGCGAGACCTTGTTTCTACAAAAAATAAAAAAATTAGCTAGCCATGGTGGCGTATACCTGCAGTACAAGCTACTTGGGAGGCTGAGGCGGGAGGATCACCTAACCCCAAGAGTTCGCAGCCACAGTGAGCTGTGATCATGCCACTGCACTCCAGCCTGGGTGACAGAGTGAGACCCTGACTCAAGAAAAAAAAATAAAAAAGAAAGAAAGAAAAGAATGTGGGGAATTAAATGGTTTCTCACAACTACTCAAGCCTGAAATCCTTTTTCATTAGACATTTGGATTAAGGATCTTAAATGTCTACAAAGGAAAGAAAGTTCAGATGTTATCTTAGCCTACTTCTATGGTTCAAGCTAGAGCTAAGAAGTGTGGTGACAGAAACAACATACCTGCAGAGAATCTCAGGCACTGCTGTGGGAGAAACGACTACAGAACTTTAAATCCTCCAATATTGGGGACCAAAGGCTACATTCTGATGTTGTAAATTTTAAAGAGATAAGGACTTAGGCTAGAATCCCATACTTAGTCAACAGGCAACAAAGACACACCTGCATCTTATCTTTAAAAACAACTTTTATTTTATATATTAAAATTTTATTTTAATTTTTTTATTTTAAAGATGTAGTGTACAATTCAGGGTTAGGTATACAAATGTTCATTATGCAGGTACCCTTGTTGATGAGGTGTGCCGTTCCCCGCCTCCCCCCACCCCCGCCAACCCCGGCAGATTCCGACTACTGCCAATCCCATCCCTGCCCTCCCCTGGCAGTTTCTCACTACTGCCAATTCCTTTCTTATAGCATTATGATAATTGTTCAGGGTCCGTTTATGAGTGAGAACATGCGACACTTTGTTTCTGTGATGGATCACTCAGTATTATAGACTCTTAAGTCCACCCAAGTTGCTGCGAAGTTCTTAATTTGTAAAGCCTCAGTCTAGGTATAACAGTGAATAAGTCAGTACAAGCACTAAATCACGCCTTTCTAATCACTTGCTACTAACAAGGATAGACTGAGTATAGTAAAACAGAAGGAATTATGTCCATTCCCCACAGCCCTCATTATTTGGATTCCAAGTGTTTTGGGCCCCAGAGGAATGCATAATCTGAGAGCAAAGGAGAATTTCCACTATTTTCTCCCATGACCTTCCAGATACTTCCCATTTCATTAGACTGCAGAGAAAACTCTACTTTCCAATTCCAAAGTCAAGAATAGCAGCAAATAAATCATTCAGCAAAGATACAGTCCCTATTTTTCCTTGAAACAGAACCTTGAGAAAAGATGCCAAGGACTTATCAAATGTATCTGAACATATGGAATAGTTTTCATAAAGGAGACTCAGAAAAATAAGAGACTCCCCTTATATGAGAATTTTTAGAGTCTTCTCAAGGAGTGCATGTCCCATAATTTTGATCAACAAAGAGCTGTTTGAGAAATCTTACCCTGAAAACAGCCCCAATCACATCCAGTTTCAGATACTTGACGATCTCAAACAGAGACTGGGTTATAAAAACAAAGAGGAAACTAAGAAATTTAAGAGATGTGACTATCATTCTGGAGATGACCTCAAAATTATGTATTCAGTATTTCTATGCAGATCACTTTCAAAGGAACAAGTCAGTGGTTACATTAACAAAATCATGAATATAACGCCCACGCCGGTAATCCCAACACTTTGGTGAAAGGATTGTCTGAGCCCAGGGTTTGAGACTAGCCTGGGCAATTTGGTGAGACCTCGTCTATAATATATAGTCAAGTGTGGTGGTGTGCACCTGTAGTTCCAGCTACTTGGAAGGCTGAGGCATAAGGATCACCTGAGCCCAGTAGATGGAGGCTGCAATGGCTATGAGTGTGTCACTGGGCGACAGTGAGATTCTGACTCAAAAAAAGAAAAAGAAAATCATGAAAACACATCTCAGTGATAAGTTTTTATTTATTTTGTTTTTGTTTTTCAGAGACCTGATCTGACTCTGTCATCCAAGCTGGAGTGCAGTGAAATAACCACTACAGCCTCAAGCTCCAGGGCTCAAACGATCTTCCTTGCCTCAGCTTCCTGAGTAGCTAGGACACAGCATGTACCACCACACCAGGCTGGTTTGTTTGTTTGTTTTAAAATTTTTTAGAGACAGAGCCTTGCTATGTTGCTCAGGCTGGTCTTGAACTCCTGGCCTCAAGAGAGCCTCCTGCCTCAGCCCAACCTTCGGAGTACCTGGGATTACAGGCACAAGTCACCATGCATGGCTCAGGGATAAGCTTTCAAAAGAGACTGTCCAAACGGGCTGCTAATAAGTACTTGTGGCTTGAAATAATTTCCAGTGAAAGCATCAGGAAAAAATTTTAAAAAATGCTCTGTCTCAAAGAACTCAGATAGACTGAGAAGAACAATGCTCTGGAAAACAGTGCAGAAAAATCCAGAATGTGTCTGTGATGAACATACTAACATCTAATGTGTCAAGAACTGAGATAATTTTAAGAAATGAGTGAATATATTTATAAAGCATATGCTGATTCTGCATATTATTTAATTTAAAAATATGAACACAGTTAATCAACTAGTAATGAAAGTAGACATCCAATTATCGAGCAGACATACATATGAACACACTTAAATTGTCTTAAAAACATGTGTCATCTTCTCCTGGGACAATGGCATCTTATAATCAGGCACATACATTACATATAGGGAGGGGATCTGTCCTTTTTGGTAACCCAGCATAGAAACCCCTTCCTGTGTTTGAGAAATTCTCCCACTTAATAAGGCAGAGCCACCAAGCACAGTAGCTCCCACCTATAATCCCAGCACTTTGGGAAGCGGAGGCTAGAGGATTGCCTGAGTCCAGGGGTTCAAGATCAGCCTGGGCAACATGGCAAGACCTTGTCTCTACATTAAATTTTTTTTAAAATAGCCAGGTATGCTGGCACATACCTGTGGTTCCAGCTACTTGAAAGGCTGAGGCAGAAGGAATGTCTGAGCCCAGCAGGTTGAGGTTGCAGAGGCTGTGAGCGTGCCACTGCACTCCAGCTGGGTGACACAGTAAGATTCCTACTTAAATAAATAAATAAATAAGGCAGAGACCACCTCCCACAATAAAAGCTACAAATGACAGACACTGGCTTTCCCAGCCACCTTGCAGTAGGTAACAGCACACAGAAAGAGTTCTAGGAATCAGATGCTTCTACCATAGACTTTGATTTGGAAGTTAGTGCTTAAAAAAAACAGTAACTAGAGATTCTCGCGAGGTGATAGCAACTACTCCAATTTGCAAAAGCAGCAGTTCTACCAACAACCACAGGGGCAGTGGTGTTGTTAGCATAAACTGTGATGTCCACACCCATGTCAACAGTGGTGTCTTCTCCAAGTCCAGCGCTGTGGTGACTTGGGCATCATTCCTGATTCCCCAAATCTTTAAATACACTGTAAAGGCTCAGCACTTTGGGAGGCTAAGGTGAATAGATTGCCTGTGCCCGCAGGTTCAAGACCAGTCCAGGCAACTTGGCAAGACCTCGTCTCTACAATAAATCAAGAATTTAGCCAGGCATGATACAGGCCTGTAGTTCCAGCTTCTTGGAAGGTTGAGGCAAAAGGATTGCCGGAGCCCAGCAGGTCAAGGCCGCGGTAGCCTTGAGCATGCCACTGCACTCCAGTCTGGGCAATGGAGTAAGACTCTAACTCAAAAAAAACAAAAGCAAAAGCAAAACACTGTAAGACACCTAATGTTCTTTAATAAATTCCCTTTATGTTTCAGAATAGCTAGAACCTGCAACTGAGAATCCAGTCTAATAAAGGATTAACTTTATTAAAAATTTCAGAACCTTGACCAGGTGAGGTGGCTCATACCTGTAATCCTAGCACTTTGGGAGTCTGAGGCGGGAGAATCTCTTGAGCCCATTAGTTCAAGACCAGCCTGGGCAATACAGCGAGATCTCATCTCTACAAAAAATAAGCAAATAAAAAATTGCCGGGTATGGGTGGCTCATGCCTATAGTCCCAGCTACTCAGGAAGCTGAAGAAGAAGAACTGCTTGAGCCCTGCGGGTTGAGGCTACAATAAGCTGGGCTCATGCTTATTGCTCTTCCCCTGGGCAACAAAGTGAGACCCCCATCTCAAAAAAAAATTTTTTTTCATGATCTTATACATAATCTTATCAAATGTTTCTGCACTATTCTTCTCAATACACCTACACAAGTTTTCTCCCCTAATTAAACCAACTCACTATTAATTAACCACACCCTCTTTCTCCACACTCAGCCACTGGCATCTCTTTCTCCAACTAGCTAGTTTTCCTTGTCCCACCTATCAAGGTTCAAGTTTTCACAGAAAGAGAATAGCCATCAGAGTCCTCCCACTTTTTTTCACTAGCTGAAAGAGTAAAACAACAGAGAGTCAAAGACCCTAATGTTGACAAAAATTGAAAAAGTTTCCCAACCAATTTTGCTGGCAGCGAAAAATAAGAGGCAACATGTGCTTATTTTGGCTCTGACCTGAGTAGTTCTATTTTTAGACTCCACCAAAAAAAAAAAAACCCAACAATTTCCTTTTGTTATCTGAATATCCTCAGCTATAAAAAAATAATAATAATACTTTCTCCCTACCTACTTAACACAATTAAGTAAAAAAGGAAGGGGGTCTCATATTTGAAGTATTTTCACTTCCAAACAAATCCCTGTCTGATATTTTATTTTTAAGCACAGCCCACACTAATCTAATCCTCCTGGTACGAAAAAAAATGTGAAAACTAAATTAAACTTTATGGTGGTAATAGTTCAAACTCACTAGCTAAGAACTAGTGAGATTTTAATGAACCCACACACAAAGTTCTCTAAACTGGGACATAGGTGCTGAGGTACTATAAATTAACTCTACAGGGTTTAAACTTGAAAACTGGGAGCCAATTAATACAGACATGGTTCTTTTTTTTTCTTTTTTTTTGAGTTGGAGTCTCTCTCTTGTCACCCAGGCTGGAGTGCAGTGGCACACTCATGGCCACCACAGCCTCGACCTGATGGACTCAGAAGATCCTTCCACTTCAGCCTTCCAAGTAGCTGGAACTACAGGTACACGCTACCATGCCCGGCTAATTTTTTGATTTATTATAGAGATGAGGTCTTGCCACATTGCCCAGGGTAGTCTCAAACCTGTGAGCTCAGACAATCCTCTCGCCTCAGCCTGTAATTCCAGGCTCAGCCAACTAGTGAGATTTTAATGAACCCATACACAAAGCTCTAACTGGGACATAGGTGCTGAGGTACTATAAATCAACTCTACAGGGTTTAAACTTGAAAACTGGGATCCAATTAAGACAGAAATGGTTCTTGAATGTCTAATTCTTTCAGACCACAGTGGTCTCACTTAATAGCCTAGGAGCCATAATTTATTAAATATGTATCCCAAATTCACTACTTCAATTACTACATTTCTGCTTTCATTCCGATAACCCAAAAATAAAAATAAAAAGTCCCCAATAAGAATCCCCAACTTTCAGTCCTAAACCCTACATAGCTAGAAACCCAAGAAAACAAGAAAACTAAAGCTGAAGTTTTGACAATTTCTGGTCCCTAACTTAATTCCTAGTGACATCTCGTCACTCTCAAAAAAAAAAAAAAAAAAAATTAGGTCAATGTATCACCAAAGTTTAAGGTTCTCTTAATATCTATCTTCTATGAACAAAGTATCTTAGGGTCTGTCTTGCTCAAATCTCAAAAAAGCTGGCATTAATTTTTAAGGACATTAATTGAAAGAAGAAAGTAGTAACTCTACTCAGATTACTTAAATCAAATAGACTCTACCAGTAAATATTTGTTTTCAATTATACTTAGAAAAAAATCAGAATTATAAAGCAAAACCCGCTGGGGGTATAAGGAAAGAGTTTGCCTAATAAGGATGTGCAGACATTCAACCTTGATCTCTTCCTCTGTGCTTCAGGAACAATAAAGACCTAGATTCTATTTTTTAAAACAAAATAAATACTTGGGCAGAACATTATGAGAGGGAATAAAAAGCCCACAGAAGTGAAAGTATCAGGAGGCAGAATTTGAATTTTTTTTAGTTTTACTTTTTTTTTTTTTTGTAGAGACGAGATCTCACTATGTTGCACAGGCTAGTCTCTAACTCCTGAGTTTAAGCAATCCTCCTGTCTCAGTCTCCCAAAGTACTTGGGATTTTAAATGCAGGAGCTACCATATCCAGCCTCTTTAAGTAAGAGAAAATTGTTTAAAAGTGAATAGATAGAAATAGAACCTCATGCATAACAAGGCAATTAAACTGCTGAATCAAGAAAATAAAGGAAAAAATGTGGGAGAAAGAAGAAACATTCAGAAAAGAAAACCTTTGACCAATGACACCAAGTTTCGGTTTCCGGCCTGTCTGTGACGCACGGCTAAGAGAAAAACATGGTGGCCTATAGAAAAAAGGAGGGTGGGTGGCTGAAAGCCTCCTGCTAACTGGATCTCTGGTAGGTAGCCACCAGCTGAGTGCCTCACTCTGGACAACTGGCCTAATTCCTCACCATATCCCCAGGTTCTAGAATACTGCGCATCTCATACGAGGCACTCAAAAATATTTGCTTTATAAACAAAGTAGGATTCTCCTATAAAGGTAGATAATGTAAAGAATAGAATTTCTATATAAATGTAACCTTTCCTGATGATGAGGATAATGGCAACTGATAAATAACAGTGCTAAGTACCGTGTACACATTAGCTCTTATTCAAAACAGTCTCTTTTTTGTGTAAGTCTGGGTCTCCTAAGAAGCAGACTCCAAGAAAGGATCAGAAGTACAAGAAATTTATTATGGGAAACATCTGTGAGAGATAATGCGGAGGGGCCAGGAGAGACTAGAAGAGCTGTCAGACAACAATGCAGGTCTGACCCAGAGGAAGGAGACAGGGAAGGAAGAAGGGCTGAGTAAACACGTGATAGGCTGCGATACAGTTCTGCGGAAAGTTCGACAGGGCTTCCCATCACAGAACTCAGTGTCTCCCAGGAATGAGCCTGCTCTAGTATCTCTGTCATGCTCAGTGCTATGGTTTGAATGTCCCCTCCAAAACTTGGGTTGAATCTTGATCCCATATGTGGCAGTTTTGAGAGATGATTGGGTCATGAAGGCATTGAACTCATTAAATGATTCATCTAATCATGAATTAATAATAGATTCATGAATTAATAGGTTATCACAGCAGTAAGACTGGTGGCTTATACAAAGAGAGACCTGAACTAGCACAAACGCCCCCCACCCCCACCCCCACCATGTGATGTCCTGTGCTACCTCAGGATTCTGCAGAGTCTCTAACAGCAAGAAGGCCCTCACAAGATTGCAGCCCCATCAACTTGGACTTCTGAGTCTCCATAACAGCAAGAAACAAATTCCTTTTCTTTATAAATCACTCAGTTTTGAGTATTCTAGACAAGCAACAGAAAACAAACTAAGACAGGCAGAATGCAGGAGTCATGGTTCCCAGACTAACTCAATGATAGGACTTTAGGGCAGCTGGGCCTGTCATCAATTACGCTCCCTCTATCCGAGAGGTGCCTCATAGCTGCCACAGCTTACAGAGTCCATATTTTTCCACTACATTGTTATGGCCATTACTGTTTCCTTGAACCTCTAACCAATCCCCACAATGAAATAATACTGTATTTCATTGAATCTAACATGCCCACTGTAAAACACTCCATTATTTTATGTCCTACCAAGAAAAAAAAAATGATGCTAACTAAATCTTGATATAATAGTTTAACATTTAGAAGTTTCACATTTATTGAAAAAGCTCTTTGAAAGATACATTTTAACATGCATCCCTCTTGTTCATACATTAAAAATATGCACATTACATTTATTAGGATCTGTCTAAAACTTCTTCAGAGTCCAAGTCTCCTGAATCACTTTTCATCTCGTTTACTAAAATCTGGTTTCCCCACAATATCTTTTTCCTCTGTGCCATTGAGACTATTGGGAATGAATCATTTCCTCAAGAGGTGCTCCACTCTTGCAACTGGGATTTTCTTTCAAGATGATGATATCCACTCTGTAGATACCGATAATGGCACATCCTTGACCTAACTAGAAGGTCTCAAAGGATGGTTTTCAAACAGCCACCGAGATTCATTTTTCTTCCTTAAGTGGACCTTAAATAGTTTGTTGACTGAAATATGGAGGAGCTGCAGCTGTCCTACCGGGCTGGAGAAACAGCAACCACAGTCATGTCTCTCCATGACTGCTGCCTAGTGAACAGCAACTTTAAGATGCACATTCATTCACAGCAGCTTGGATGGACTTATAATACTGAGTGATCTATCACAGAAACAAAGAACCGAGTGTCACATGTTCTCACTCATAAGTGGACCTTGAACAACTATCGTAATAGTATAAGAATGGGATTGGTAGTAGTGGGAAACCGCCAGGGGAGGGTGGGGGCGGGATTGGCAGTAGTGGGAAACTGCCAGGGGATGGGGGGGGCACACCTCATCAAGGGTACCTGCATAATGAACATTTGTATACCTATCCCTGAATTGTACCCCACATATTTAAAATTTAAAAAATTTTTTTTTAAAAGATGCACGCCGAGCTCGGTAGCTCAGCCTGTAATCCCGCGCCTTTGCGAGGCCGAGGTGAGTGGACTGCCTGAGCTCGGGGGTTCGAGACCCGCCTGGGCAGCGAGACCTCATCTCTACAATAAATAAAAAAATCAGCCGGGCGTGGCAGCGCGTGCCTGTAATTCCGGCTACTCGGAAGGCTGAGGCGGAAGGGTCGCCAGAGCCCAACAGGTCGAGGCTGCAGTGGCGGGAAGCAGCCACTGCACTCCAGTCTGGGCGACAGAGTGAGACTCCAACTCAAAAACAAAAAAAAAAAGATGCACAGTCCACTAATGTTCAAAAGTGGAAGGAAATAATTAGTCTTACAAAGAGAAAAAGACAAAGTAAAATGTCTTTGGGGCCAGAAAATAAGATAGATTCTCTTTTCATCTCTGTCACCAACCTCTTTAGTGATGTGGACCAAGACACTCCATCTCAATGAGTTCCAATTTCCTCAACTTTTTTCAAATAAAGTGGTCAAATATAAGTTTCCCTAAGTTCTCTCTCAGCTCTGTGTTTTAAGAGCCAAGACTCTACCATTGAGTACTTCAGGATAAGGCCTAAAGAGTGATCTCAGGTACTCTGGTTCATACCAAAATATTTTCTGCATGAAACAGTACATTCAGCTAAACAAATTCCTCATAACGAAACCACTCCTCTGAATTAGCCAATTAAATGAATGAGCTGGTTACATTCTGGTGTCTTTTGGGTGTGTGTGTGTGTGTGTGTGTGTGTGTGTGTGTGTTGACGCAGGGAGGGGAAGAAGAGTCCAGTCAGAGCTAGCTGACTCCTCAGAAGCAGAGAATACGCCCAAGGATATGAAATTCAGGAAATGGAAGTTTCAATAGGGAAGTAGAATCTGATGATACCCAGGCCGAGAGGCCACAGATGATGATGAGTCACAAAGAGGGAGGCCACTGAGTCACGGGGCAAGACCTCGCAGGGAAATGGATCCAGGAAGGAGAAGAGGCCTCCTGCCTGAGACAGTCCTTGCTCATTTCAGAATCCTGATTTGAGTTAGTTCTGACTGTAGTCTCTGTACGATTCTGGGTCAATAAAATTAAACTCTCAAAAGGTGCATTCCTGAAAAGCAGGTTTCACAATAATGTCCGTATCTGACTGAATGATGACGGGTTTACAGGAAGAAAAAGATGAAGTATTGGAAAAAACAATGCTGTCAAATTGTAAAGGTCAGTTCCAAGAAGAAAAAGTCCTCATAAAATTAGGTCACTGACAACTTTTAAAACCAACTGAGAAATGCTTTCATGAATAAGTTCAAGATGAATTTTCCCCCATTCTGAACATGTTTGTCAACAGAAATCCATATAAAGATGTGTCACTTTTTCTGAAAAAAGAATAGATTACAACAGGTATGATATATCATTATAACTGTGATAAGATGAAACTAAGGGCATAAACTTTCCATCTAATGTCTTAGTACTTATCATGCAGGAACTCACAAGCAGTATTAAACACAAATTAAGTAACAGTGAATTCCTAGCACCAGAAACCTGTTCCATGAAAACAAACAAGATATAGTCTCAACCCCTTTGGAAACAACAAGTAAAAGCTCATCTCTACAATAAATCAAAAATCAGCCGGGTGTGGTAACGCGTGTCTGTAATTCTGGCTACTCGGAAGGCTGAGGCGGAAGGATCGCCGGAGCCCGGCAGGTCGAGGCTGCACTGGCTGGGAGCGGCCACTGCACTCCAGTCTGGGCGACTGAGTGAGACTCCAACTCAAAAAAAAAAAAAAAAAGCTCAGGCTTTCAATGACTGTTTTAGCCTCCTGGCAGACACAAAATCATCAAAAAACATTTATAGTGGATCCAACTTTCAGACAGACCTAGCTCAAAGGTAAGATTCACCAGGTGAGATTTTACCAACGCCCGAGGTCAGGGGTTCTCAGGTTCACCTAACAGCTTATCAAAACACAGACTGATGGAACTCACCTCAGGGTTTCTGATTCAGTAGGTCTGGGGCAAGGCCTGAGAATCTGCATTTCTAGCATATTGTCAAGCGATGTTTGATGCTGTTGGACCAAGAACCATACTTTGAGAACAACTGCCCTAGAACATACTATAGAAAGACTATCACAAAACTCTCCCAAAAGGTAACACCGATTTAATTCATTCAACCAATACGCATTACGTTAGTAATATTGTGAAACACTTTTCAAAAAAAAAAGAATAATAGTCTGGAACAAAAATCAGCTCACCTAAAGTCCAAAAAATTAAGGAAGAGATCTGAGACAACGAAAGAATGATGAAAAAAGAGTGAAGCAAAGCAGACCAGGGTTGAGAATGCAAGCATGATATCTCACCTGGGACCATCTAAACTATTAACAAAAGCCTTTGGTACTCAGAAGCTCAGGGCAAGTCACCCAGTAGGTGTTCCCTGAGTGGGTGCTGCCTTCACCCTCATGTCAAGGGTGAAGTCTGTGGTAGAGAAAAATGGGGGGACAAAAGGAAAAAAGAAAAGAGTCTTCAAAGCCTAAGAGCCTATGTATGCAAGAGGTCATCTTACCCAAATCGGGAAAGGGAGCCAGCTAGTGGACAAGACTCCTCCCCATCTGCCGGGAAGCCCCACCTGCCCCCTCACCCTGGGGATGAGAGGAACACCTGCTCAGCTCCATCTTGGGCACTGTCTGTGAACCATCTGGAAAGTTCTACCTTCACTATCCTGGCACCCTCTTCTTCCCTGCAGCTTTCTTGAATCTCTGGGCCTTACACAACTGCCCAAATTTGCCAGGATCCTGGCAAATCCTTTTTAGGATAGGGACAAGAACGAAATAAGCTGATCAAAGGATGAGCATAGAGAAGCAAACGCAATACGAAGGGCTTTTAAAAGAACATCACAAACACTACAGCACTATTTTAAAAGTCCTTAGATTCCTGGACAGCTGCCCACCTCCGATAAGTACAACATGTCCTGCCATGCCAGAGAGAACATCTCCGGAATCCTGGCAGCAAGACACCACGTAGCACTTTCCTCCGAGAACACACACAGAAGTGAGTGCGGCACTTCTGGCCATTAACTGGATCCTATCCGGCTCCCCAGTTTGATTTATTCTCATTCCCAGTCAAGGTTGGCAACATGATCAGTAAATACTACTCACGTGAAAACACCACCGTGCAAGGACAATGTTGACTTTTATTTTTTCTTTTCATTTTAAAGATGTGAGGTACAATTCAGGATTAGGTGTACAAGGAGACATTGTACAGCTAAGGTTGGGGTCTCCCTTTGGCTCCTATTTTGCCTGGTTTGAGATCACGCACCCTTATAATGTCGTTCCCCACACCCCCGCAGTATCCCGCTACTGCCAATCCCTTTCTTATAGTAATGTTGACTTTTTAAAGGGCTAGGCACATAGACATTGGACTTGTGTGTGTCAGGTGGTGAGGGAACGCTGACTTTTTTTCTCAGGCTGGTGACCTTTCTTCTTCTTTCAGTCAGTTCATTTTAATAGCAACAGAGCTGGACACTGTGAGGAAAGGGGAGGGATATGCAAACATATCCTTTCCCCTTTTTAAAATTCAACCAGTTTTCCCCTCAAGGAAAAAACAAGTGCTTCGATTCATTTTTTCATATATGACTGTCTCATCCTTCAACTCAGCTCAGGAATCACCTCTTTTTTTTTTTTTTTTTTTTT
>NW_007252238.1:621331-622793 GCF_000164805.1 Carlito syrichta | reverse complement strand
GGTCTCGAACCCGCGGGCTCAGGCAATCCACTCACCTCAGCCTCCCAAAGGCGCGGGATTACAGGCTGAGCCACCGAGCCCGGCTAGGAATCACCTCTTGAGGAATCACCAGCCTGAATTCCCAATCACCTTACTAACTACAAAGCATGTTGAAATTCCAAGTTTTGGCCATCTCTTCCAACGGACAGCGAACTAACTACTCAAGGGCAGGAAGTATCTTTATCTTTATAGCACCTGGCACCGTGCCAGTCATGCAGTAGGTACACAATACTTGTTGAACTAAATATAACCTATTTAGGTATGCAGATGATAGATGTGAATGTACATGCCAGGTAGCTCAAAACAAACAAAGAACTTGTTCCAGATAGCTCAGCTTCCAGAGAGATGACTTTATCCTTTAAAACCCATAGTCCTACTAGACATTTATTTAAGATGTGGGGAAAAAAAGTGTTTGGCGTTGGCCTTTGCCTTCTAAATCATAGATATATAGATACATTGTAACATTTTAATGGCTCAGTAATAATTATGAATACACAACTATTATGGTATACCATGATTTCATTTAGGACTTCAGAAAAAACTAAATAAGCTAATTGCTTTTAAAGACTGAGTGACACTACGATTCTGTTTACAGCCTTGGAACCAAATATTTCAGAATATTTCTCCCTCCATTTCCCAAGCTGTCATTTGCATTCCTTTTTTTAGCTTTTCACATGCTGCTGGTTAGTAATCATTGCAAGTCAAACAAAGAATTTTTAAAAGTTCTCAGGGCCGGGCTCAGTGGCTCAGCCTGTAATCTCAGCACTTTGGGAGGCCAAGGGGAGTGGATTGCCTGAGTCTGTGGGTTCGAGACCAGCCCGAGCAACTTGCCAAGACCTCATCTCTACAATAGATAAAAAATTAGCCACGCGTGGTAGTGTGTGCCTGTAGTTCCGGCTACTTGGAAGGCTGAGGCGGAAGGATCGCTGGAGCCCAGCAGGTTGATGCTGGGGTGGCCATGAGTGTGCCACGGCACTCCAGCCTGAGCGACAGAGTGAGACTCCAACACACACACACACACACAAAGTTCTCAGAATGCACTACCATTCATTTTAGCTGCTTAAAGACCTTTCTTATCTCCTGTCACCGGTGTCAGGCAATATGAGCTTGTTAAACTACATAAAGGCCCTGCACTGTCTTCACCCCCCAGTTCCCAGCTCAAATGCCACTTCTTCCATGATAACCACAGGCCTCACTGCTGCCCACTCCACATTAGACACACCCCACACTTTTGTGACTGCACTTAGTATATTTTTTTCCTTTCCCATTGTGTATCCCATTGTTTTCCCATTGTAAATATAGCACTTAGTATATTTTATTTTAATTAACTCTTTACCAGTTATTTTCCAGAACTACACAGGAAATCTTTTCTTTTTTTTTTTTTTTGAGTTGGAGTCTCACTCTGTCACCCAGACTGGAGTGC
>NW_007252238.1:600260-621311 GCF_000164805.1 Carlito syrichta | reverse complement strand
CACCGCAGCCTCCACGTGCTGGGCTCTGGCGATCCTTCCACCTCAGCCTTCCAAGTAGCCGGAATTACAGGCATGTGCTATCACGCCCGGCTGATTTTTTGATTTATTGTAGAGATGAGGTCTCGCTGCCCAGGCGGGTCTCGAACCCGCAGGCTCAGGCAATCCACTCACCTCGGCCTCCCAAAGGCGCGGGACTATAGGCTGAGGCACCGATCCCGGCACTTTTTTTTTTTTGAGTCTGGTTCTCACTTTGTCGTCCAGGCTAGAGTACAGTGGCACCATCACAGTTGACGGCAGTCTCAACTTCCTGGGTTCAGTCAATCTTTCCACCTCAGCCTCCCAAGTAGCTGGGACTACAGGCATGCACCACCACACCCAGCTAATTTTTATTTTTATTTTTGTAGAGATGAGGTCTCAGTATGCTGCTTAGGCTGGTGTCGAACTCAAGCAATCCTCCCGCCTCAATCTCCTAAAGTACTGGCGTGAGCACCCGTCCCACACTGGAAATTTCTTGAGGTAAATACCTGCTCTTACTAAAAAGTTTAAAGCTAGTGTTTAGTAATGCATCAAATTTATTTTTTTTAGTAAGTAGTCAAAGGTATTTACAGAAACAAAGGTAGCCATGATAATGCCATGCAATTTTTATGGCTTAAAAAAAAAGTAATCGCTGACCATCAAGATTAGACAGAAGTACCCAAAGTCAATATGAGCTAAATGTCAAACTTTCCAATGTTTATTCATTGCATTGTTGTAACTCACTGATAACTCAAGAAAGTACAATTTTAAAGGTTTCTGAAGATAAAAGAAAAGGAACAGAAATTCTTGTCAAGGGGGAAAAAGAGGGGAAAGAAGAATCTACAGATTTAAAGGAACTTAGGTTAGCAAGCAAATGTAATATGCTTGGCTCCAGACCAACTGCCATTGGGGATTAGGGGAGAAAAGGGAAGACAGAATTTGAATGCCTATCAAAATAACTTGAACATGACTGATTCTTTATCAAATTAAGGAATGACTGATTGTTGATGATAAGACTATTGTGATTTGAGTTTTGTTTGTTTTTTTTTCCAGAGACAGGCTCACTCTACCTAGACTGAAGTGCAGTGGCACAATGATAGCTCACTGCAGCCTCAAGCTTCTAGGTTCAAGTAATCCTCCCACTTCAGTCTCCTGAGTAATTAGGATTATGTGTGTGTCACTATGCCTGATTACATTTTTTTTTAATTCTTGTAGAGACAGGATCTCTCACTATGTTGTCCAGGCTGGCCTCAAATTCCTGGTTTCAAGTGCTCCCTCCTGGCTCCCAAAGCACTGGGCCTTCCAAACCACTGGGATTAAAGGAGTGAGTCACTGCCTCCAGCCCAGGATATCGTGTTTTTGTAAAAACTGTTGGCTTTCTTAGAAATAAAGCAAGTCCCCTACAGACGAACAAGTTCTGTTCCGAAAGCACATTCGTAAGTCCAATTTGTTTATAAGTCCAACAGAGTTAGCCTAGGTTCCCAACTACTACAATCTACTTTTACAATCTACTTTTACGCTTGCTTCCAGACACCCTGGGCTTGAAATAAAGATACTGTACTATTATCCTCTATACAGTACAGTAAACTACACAAAAGCACAACCACTTGTAGAGGATGTACACATGTGACAATGTATGCTAAATACATGAACTAACTTATATGACTGGATATGTGAACACACATTTGCATCTTTGAAAGTTCACAACTTGAAGGTTCATATGTAGGAGACTTATTGTATACTGACGTATTCATTTTAAAAAATGATGTGATACTGGGCTTTCTGTCAAAACAATGGGGGATGCAGCAAGGAGCATGAGGGGGGATTCAAAAAAACAGAACACCAACTTGTCTAGTGGAGAAGCCTATACTACAAGGGGCCTGTCCTCTAACAGATTTATTAATAAAAAACATAAATAAATATTTATTTATATTAATTTGTTTCCCTGGATGAGAAAGATATTCAAAGAGAAACATTTTGCCGTTGTGGAAGTGGTGAAACAAAAAATGGCAGAAACACTAAAAGGCATCAGAATTAACAAGTTCAAAAACTGGTTTGAGCAGTGGGAAAAAGTGTCTCAAGGTGTAATGCATCAAACAGAAAGTACTTGGAGGGTGACTGAAGTCTAAACATGTATGAATTGACACATAATTTTTTATAAATAAATCTGTTAGAGGGCAAGCCCCTTGCAGTACAGGCTCCCCCCACTAGACAAGTGTTCTACAAACACACTGGCATTGGTGTACCAGCTAGTGTTGTTGTGAGAGGCTGCGTTCAGCTTCAGTGATTTTTTTTTTTTTTTGAGACTGCTTCAGTGTGTTTGCCCATTTCCTGATAGGTGATTTACAAGCACACCTGCCTACACCGCACTGAGTGTTCGGCAACTTTTGACCAAAAATCGGCATGACCCTCATTGCCCCACCCTCCCTATTCACCCACTCTCCCCTGAGCGACTTTGTATCCCCGGATGAGAAAGATATTCAAAGGGAAATTTTTTGCTGGTGTGGAAGCGGTGAAACAAAAAATGACAGAAGCATTAAAAGGAATCAGAATTAACAAGCTCAAAAACTGGTTTGACCAGTGGGGAAAAGTGTCTTAATAGGTGTAATGCATCAAACAGAAAGTACTTTGAGGGTGACTGAAGTCTAAACATGTACGAATCAATACACAATTTTTTATAAATAAATCTGGAGGTTTTGGGGTCTCCCCTTACATGTTTATTTCTATTTTATCACCCCTTGCTGGAATGCAACCTCCTTGAAGGTAAGGACTTTGCTTTGTGTCCTTTTAACTATGTCCTCAGATCCTAAACAATAATTGGAACATAAGAGGAGATAAAGAAATATCAGCTGGAATGCTCAGGATCCTAGTAAAGTACAACTTAATATCAAAGAGGGTTAAGAACAAAAACTGATACTCTTCCCTTGAGCCCAGGAGATGGTGGCAAAGGTGAGCCGTGATCATGCCACTGCACTCAAGCCTGGGCCATAGAGTGAGACCCTGTCTCACTCACACACACACACACACACACACACACACACAAATACTCTTAACATAAACCAAGAACAGGTACCTCCATCACTCACACACACACTGACACTCATTTTTCATAGTACAAAAGTGACATCAAGGTACTATTTTTATCCATTATCCTAGTTAGTCTTTCTTAAATAGCTGAAAAATCAATGACTACAGGTTCTCAAAAATAAAAGCTGAATCTATCTACATGAGTCAGACCTCACTGGACACAGTATCTACACACACCCTCTATAGTATTTGCAATATATACAAAATACCTAAGAATTTAGGAACCAGTACAAATTGTATTCATGCTTTTAAAGAACATATATCTCTCTCACTTTTGAAATCAAAAATCAGGCCAGATACAGAGGCGCACACCTGTAATCTCAGCACAGCACTTTGGGAGGCTGAAGTGGAAGGACTACTTAAGGCCAGGAGTTCGAGACATGCCTGGACAACACTTCAAAACCCCACCTCTACAACCAACTTAAAAATTAGGACCAGACTTGGTGGCTCAGCCTGTAATCCCAGCACTTAGGGAGTCTAAGACGAGAGGAGCCTGAGCCTGGGAGGCTTCAGACCTGCCTGGACAACTTGGTGAGATCTCGTCTCTACAATAAATCACAAAAATTAGCCAGGTGTGGTGGTGTGCATCTGTAGTTCCAGCTACTTGGAAGACTGAGGTGGAAGAATTGCCTAAGCCCAGCAGGTCGAGGCTGCAATGGCCAAGAGCGTGGGCGACAGAGTGAGACTCCAACTCAAAAAAAAAATTCGTTGGGCATGGTGGCACATGCCTGTAGTCCCAGCTGCTCAGAAGGCAGAGGCAAGTAGATCACTGGAGCCTAGGAGCTTGAGGCTCCAGCGAGCTACGATGAAGCCACTATACTCCAACCTGGGCCACAAAGCAAGACCTTGTCTCAAAAATAAAAATAAAAAAATAAAAACCAGTCTCCTCCTCCTACTTCCGCCTCTAGTGCAACTTAACTCACCAGATAGCCCCACCAGCCACCACCTGGGAGATCACAGCAAAATCTAGGAAACTGGTTGGGGTCAGAGCACCTGCTTCTTATCACAAAGCAGCTCTACCTCTTAGATGCCACATGACCTTGGGCAAGGTAATGTGCCTCAGTTTCCTTATCTGTAAAACGGGGAGTAATAACAGTATCGACCTCATAGCTGGTGTGAGAATTAAATGACTTAATATTAAGTAGACAGCTTAGAACAGTTCCAGGCACAGAGTCAAGATTAACTATCACTACCATGTTCAATATTATTTCTACTGCATCTGAACCCACTCATACACTAACACTGTAACACAATTCCAGCTAGCACTCATTCTCGAGAACATCGAAAAAAGGAGTTTGTCGTTTGTTTTGAAGCCTTGGGGGAAAGGGGAAACAGTAAGAACAGACTGTGTGTCATAATCCGATGACAATTCTACTGTTAATTTTTGTTCAATTAAAGAACATCGTTAGGGAGGAAATATCATTAGGAAGGAAATGCAAGCTTTCAATAAAGGTGAAAACAGATTATTCGATATCCTCAAAATTCATGGCTGGGCATATGTTGCTTTCAACATATGATGGTCTTACCAGATCATCACTGCATGGGAAAGTACCCCATAGAGGGTAGTTATTCTTATTCTTGCTATGATCATGGACCTCAACGCAAAGTGGGATCTCGCAGACTTCCAGGGCCACCTTCTCACCCTCACCACCCAGCCTAGAAATCTACAGAGGTGTGAGTCAGTCACTAACATTATGGACCTGCTGTCCCTCTGCCTCTAGCTCAGCTTTTCTGCTTTTAGCTCCCTGAAGTATTAAGGATCTACGTGAGATTTTATTTACATGACAGTGTTCTGCCACTAAAGCTAGAAAGCACTGATGCCGTCTGACCCGACATCTGACGCGCGAAGAAACAAGGCCTTGGTTTAGAGGCCCAGCAACTTCTCCAAGAGCTGACTGCGGTCAGACCCTGGTGCAACTCTAATTTGGGCTCCTGAGACTCCATCCACAGCTCTGCCTACGACAGTGCACCACTGCACACGCAGAGAGATATCTCCAGATTTCTACCAGAACCAGCTTCTAAGCCCAGTTCCAATCCCCACTTTGAAGTCTGACTTACCTAAATCCCTCTCAACTCACCATAATTTCTCTCTGTTCTTCCAGATTCTTCAAAAAATTTGAAAATTCACGTAAGGAAGCATCTGTAAGGAGAAAGGAACGATGACTTGGTGGCCAAGGCAAGGGAAAACAAACCCAAAACCCATGTTTCTTTACCTATGCAGCGTTCATCATCTGTCTCAGCATCACCGATAAACTCAAACTTGAAGTCTCTGAGTGAATGAGCAAACTTCCGCTGAGCTGCTGACAGACCTAGAAAGAAAGGAAGAGTGATGACTTAGGCGCCTGCCTCAAGTCAAGGCGCAGAAGTGATAACTTAGGCGCCTGCCTCAAGTCAAGGCGCAGAAGAAATGTGTTCGCTCTAAGATTGGTAGGGCCATGGATCGCTCCTCTACGTGGTCCGTGAGAAGACACAGCCAAGAGGCCCATCGTCCTCAACCTGGCCCTATCAAGGTAGCCCCTGTCTCCGAGACTCCATTCTGGCCCAGAACCAGGGCTGGAGAAAGTTACTTCCTCCCCCATCTGCTTCTCCTCAGATCCCATTATTTCAAATTGCTCCCTAAAGCACTTTCCCTTTCTCTACTTACTCAGGTCAAAACCTGCCAGATTCTAAAGCTCCCACTGTGATGAGGAAGCCCCACACCAGACAGCATCTCTGGGGCTGGCTGAGATCTGGCTGCCTGCCACGGTTTCAAACAGAAGAGTCTCGAAAACTTAAGGTCAGTCAACCAGGTGCTCTTAACTGAGTGCCGAAGAACCACTCCAGCCAGAGAAACCCAGAAATTCAAAAAGGATGTTCATAGGCCAGGAACGGTGGTTCGCTTCTATAGTCCCAGCACTTTGGGAGGTGGAGGCAAGAGGATTGCCTGGGGGTTCAAGACCAGCCTGGGCAACCTGGCAAGACCTCATCTCTGCGAGAAGTCAAAAAATTAGCCAGGTATGATGGCGCGCGCCTGTAGTTCCAGCTACTTAGAAGGCTGAGGTGAAAGGATCACCTGAGCCCAAGAGGTCAAGGCTGCAGTAACCATGATCATGCAACAAAGTGAGACGCCGACTCAAAAAAAAAATAGAATGTTCATAGAAAATCGCATCAGAAAGAAAACTGAAGTCCAAGATGAAATCAATGGTAGAATTAATTCTGCAAAAGGCCTATAGAAGTCCTCATCTTAATCAGAGATTAACAGAATACTTGAAAACACTAGGGGTTTTTTTGGAGGGGGAGCTGGTAAAGACGAGGTCTCGCTATGTTGCCCAGGATGATCTCTAACTCCTGGGTTCAAGCAATCCTCCCACCTTGGCCTCCCAAAGTGCTGGAATTACAGGCATGCGTCATCATACCTGGCCTGGAAAACACTAGTCCTAAAACAAGCTAACATTTATTTGATGGGCCATGCACCATTCTAGGTGACACCCGTATTTTATCTCAATCAATATTCTCAAGAGACATATAAAGATTACTATCTCATTTTACAAGCCAGTGCTCATTGAAGTTAAGTAATTTGCATAAGGCTGCGCAGCTATGAACGAGAACGACAAAGGCTTGGTTTTACGCCAAAGCCATTGGTCAAAAGCCCATGCCCTGACCAGTGAACGATCCTGCCTCTGTTTTAAAAGCAATTTCTAAGAAGCTGCTTACGAACTCCTGCATCACACACAGCTCCTGTCTCAGCATAATGAAGACTGATGGTGTCATATTATGCTAAAATTCCACATCAAGCAAGTGGAAAACTTGAAAAAAGTCAAATGCAGTCCATAACTGATCAGGATACTCGCATGCAGTAAATAAGTACACATGGACACAAAAGTGAAGCAAAGATGTAAAAATTGAGTGTTGCTTTTTAATGAGATAGTGAGATAGGAAGCGTAATTTTCCTTTTTATTTTATTCATTGTATAGCTGACAAACAAGAAATAAAAGCCCCCCAAAATCTTATTTTTACACTAGAAAATGCTTTTTCTTTTTTTAACCAGATGTTTATGCCCAGTTATTAAGCACAATGCCTCCCCTGTGCCCCTCTTCTCTCACTTCCGAAACTAATTATGCTCATCAGCTCCTTCAGCTGCTGTCATGTTTTTACTGTTGTTAATAGTCTTATTTGTAGAGCGATTTTAGGATCAGAGAAGAACTGCAAGACAGACTGAAACTCTGACTCTGAAAAATTTAAAATAAATACATAAAATTTGAGTCAAGACAGGCACCCATCCAGAAGGCATAAATAACTGCTACAAATCAATGAGGTAAGGTAGAAATCTCAATAAAATATTGTGCAAAAACATTTGAATAGGCACTTCACAAATGGAAGCAAAAGAAATCCAAAGAGCTGATAACCACTTGAAAAGGCGCTCAAACTCATTAATGATGACAAAGTGAAAATTAACACCTCAAGATACCTCAGTACACAATCCAATTGGCAGAAATTAATACATCTAGCAACTCCAAGTAATGGTGTGACTTTAAGTGTGTACAGCAACAAATTTTATTCCAGTTGTGAAAGGAAAAATTGGTGTCATTCTTTTTTAAGTAGTTTGGCATTTTCTAGTAAATTTGATGATATCACTACAACCCAGAAATTTTCTTCCTAGATAAATTTCCAAGATAAAGTCTCTTGCACATAGGCACACGTAGATATGTATTTGAAAAATCTACAATAGAAATGATCACAGTAATAGCCAAACACTGAAAAAAAAAATCAGTAGAATAAATGAATAAATTATAGTAGAGTCACATACTATAAAGTAAAGAATAACTACGAATTCACTTATCGGCAGAGACGAACTTCACAAGTTGGAAAGAAAGACGCAAGTCACAAAAGAACACACAGCATAGTTCTTTTGCATAAAGTTCAAAACAAGCTACACTAAAGTATTTGTTTGGGTCTCATATATAGGTCGTAAAATCATAAATTAGCAAGTGAATCATTGTCTCAAAGTCATACAATGTTTAAAGAAGGGTGATACAGTCAGAAAGCTCCAAGGAGATTAAAGGCATTTTATTCCATAACCTAGTGGTCAGTTTGTAGATGCCTGATTTAGTGTGCTTAAAAATATGTATTTGTTTCATATACTTCTGTATTTTTGGTATAATTGCACAATTAAGAAATAAAAATGTGGCCGGGCACTGTGGCTCACGCCTGTACTCTCAGCACTTTGGGAGACGGAGGTGAGACGGTTGCCTGAACCCAGGGGTTTGAGATTAGCCTGGGTCTGAGATTAGCCTGGGCAATATGGTGAGACCTTGTCTCTACAATAAATCAAAAAATTAGCCAGGCATGATGGCATGCGCCTGTAGTTCCAGCCACTTGGAAGGCTGAGGTGGAAGGATCACCCGAGCCCTGCAGGTCAAGGCCGTGGTAGCCATGATCGTTATCACTGCACTCCAGCTTGAGTGACAGAGTGAGACTCTGACTCAAAATAATAAATAAGCATTTTAAAGACATTTTTAAAAGTAGGCTCAAGCCTGTAATCCCAGCACTTTGGAAGGTTGAGGCGAGAGGATTGCCTGAGCACAGTGGTTCGCAACCAGCCTGGACAACTTGGCAAGACCTCATCTCTACAATAAATCAAAAAATTAGCCAGGCATGGTAGCGTGCACCTGTAGTTCCAGCTACTTGGAAGGCTAAGGCGGAAGGATGGCCTGAGCCCAGCAGGTAAAGGCTGCGGTGACTGTGATCATGCCACTATCCTCCAGCCTGGGCAACAGAGTGAGACTCTGACTCAAAAAAAAGTCAGGCTACTCTAAAATAACTTAGCTTCTATTGTAAGCCAGGCAGATATGCCACAATTTTCCAAGGTCTAGCACACTGACACATGCCCAACTCACACCAGTCTATGAGCCCTTGGTTTGCAGCTCCCCCAGCCCGCATGTCCATAGACCCAACCCTCAACACGTGACCCAGCTCAGAATACCCTCCTCTCACCAGCCCTTCTAGAAGAATGCCACCCTCTCTCCACGGCCCTCTCATTCCGTTGCTGTTTTATTTTTGTCATAGCATTTCTGACCGGAAATTATCTCACTTGATCTATGTATATGCATTATTATCGACCTTCCCAGTAGAAAAATCACTTCCCTGGAGCAGCAACTGACGGTCCTGGGCTTCACAATGTCCCTAAAACAGGGGCCACAATTGCAAAGTAGGTATAATAGAATGGTTTTGTTTCATGTACCTGTTTCCAAATATTGATAGTCCATGGGCTTACCTTCTTTGTCTGTTTGTTTTTAAGTCAGAGTCTCACTCTGTCGCCCAGGCTGGAGTGCAGTGACATGATCACAGCCACCAAAGCCTGCATCTCCTGGGCTCAGGCGTCCTTTCGCCTCACCCTCTTGAGTAGCTGGGAATACAGGTACACGCCACCATGCCTGGCTAATCTTTTTTGATTTATTGTAGAGACGGAGTCTCACCATGTTGCCCAGGCTGGTCATTTTTTAATAACTATATATTTTGCTAATAGTTTGATTTACCAGATCTCAGCAAGGGCCTGTAAGCTGGTTTCATTTATATGTGTATGATTTTATATACATAAACATGTTTATGTTTTTATTTACCTATTTATGTACAAATATTTATTATATGCATTTATATATACTACTATGAATATACTGGTAGGAACTAATATTTTCCTCCTTAGAAGCTGTTTTCATAGAGTATTGTATTAGAAATTACCAGGTCAAAGGCTAAAGGATAACTTAAAGACAGTGTTGCATGTAGTCAGGATCTGATGCTCTTTAGAAAGTTAAAATTAAGTGCATCCATTTTTCCACATTTATTTCATAGTCCCTAATTCTGTTAGTTGAAAATGTGTCTAACAGTAGATTAAAGTTGGGTTTAGGACAAGGCATGGTGGTTCACGCTTATAATCCTAGTGTGTAGGAAGGCTGAGGTGGGAGGATCACTTGAGTTGAGGAGTTCAAGACCAGCCTGTGCAACATAGCAAGATCCTGACTCTAAAATTTGTTTATTAATTTGTCAGGCGTGGGTGGCTCATACCTGCAACCCCAGCAATTCGCAAGGCTGAGACAGGAAGACTCTAACTCAAGAGTTCAAGGCTACAGTAAGCTATGAATGTGCAACTACACTCTAGTCTGGGTGACAGAGTGAGATCCCGTCTCTCTTTTTTTTTTTTTAATTGGAGTCTCATACTGTCACCTAGGCTAGAGTACAGTGGCACACTCACAGTTAAAACAGCCTCCACCTCCTGGGCTCAGGAGATCTTTCCGCCTCAGTCTACCAACCACGCCAGGCTAATTTTCTGATTTATTCTAGAGACAAGGTCTCACCAAGTTGCCCAGGCTGATCTCAAATCCCTGGACTCAGGCATTCCTCTCGCCTCCGCCTCTCAAAGTGCTGGGGTTACCGGTGTGAGCCACCACATCCAGCTAGGACCCCGTCTCTTCTAAAAATATATTAAATTAAAATTAAAAACTGGATTCATTTACATAGCTAGTCTGATGTATTTCTTCCCATGTAAGTAGCACTACCCTTGTGCTAAGCACTGCAGTCACGTCATTTCTTCATTTTAAGATATAATCATTCCCCACTCATTTTTTCCCTTTCTGTTGATCTCCTTCTGGTGTTATTAGAGTTCATTATGTAAAATTTTAACTGTCTAAAAATTTGACTGCACCAAACTCCATTCCTTTTAATAATTACAAATGTAATCACTCTTCCATTACTTAGTACACATTAAATTTATTTATTATCCCACAAACTTCATACTTTTATAGCTATGTCTATCTTTCCAAACATAAAACTATAAGCCAGTTTACTAAATGTGGCAAGGAACAGTGGCTCACTCCTGTAATCTCAGTAATTTGGGAGGCTGAGGCAAGGGGATTGCTTGAGCCCAGGAGTTTGAGACCAGACTAAGAAACATAGTAAGACTTCATTTCTGCAAAAAAAAAAAGAAAAGAAAAGAAATAAAAAAGTTAGCCGGGCATGGTGGCATTTGCCTATAAACCCAGTACTTTTGGGAGGCTGAGGCAGAAGTACTGCCTGAGTCCAGGAGGTCAAGGATGCAGTGTGCCATAATCGTGCTACTGCACTCTAGTCAGGGTGACAGAGTGAAACATTGACTCAAAAAAAAAAAAAAAAAAATTCAGAGAGTTTACTAAATTTAATGCAATCCATTAAGTGTGTTTTCTTTCCAAGTTCATTGTAACCTCGAACTCCTGGGCTTAAGCAATCCTCTAGCCTCAGCCTCCCCAGTAGCTGGAACTGCAAGTACCATCACCTGGCTAAATTTTTATTTTTTGTAAAGATGGGGTCTCACTATGTTGCTAGGTAGCAATTTCTAACTGACTAATTACAAAGGCCAGCAATATTCCTCTCCTGGTGCTAGATGGTGGGGGCGGGGACAGTGAGGTACTAGAGGAAACTAACCTTTATTGAGCACCTGCACTATGCTAATTGTCCTACAAACTTTATTTCAACTACTCCTTATAATAAGCCTGCAGAGTAGGTGTTGGGTTTTGTTTGTTTGTTTTTTGAACAAGTAGGGTAAGTAGATTCAGAGGTAGATTAGTGACTTGATTAGTAGACCTCTTCGGACTGCTGGTAATAAGTCCCAGAGGCATAGGATCAACTCCCTAGTTTCTCAAACTTCCCTGAATGTTCATTACACCATCCGACCTCCGAGAGATTTCACAGTATTCCCAGGTCCTTTGCCCAAATCTCAACTGGTATGAAACCATCAGCTCTCTGAATGAGTCTAATGCAGAATTCTTTTTTTTTTTTTAATAGAGACAAAGCTTGCAGTGAGCCATGTTTGTGCCACTGCACTTCAGGGTAAGCCAGAGAGTGAGACTCCAACTCAAAAATAAAGAATGAATGAAATTCAGGTTTGCAGAGCCTCCCAACTCTGGCCCAAATTGCCACCACTTACCCTTGGTGACTCTACAAATGAGACGATTATTTCTTACAGCAGAGCTATCCATTTATTAACAATTTTTAGTTAAGACCATGTAATATTAGACAAATGTAGGCACTCAGAGAGGGTGGATGGGGGACCTGTCTGTTGGGGTCCCTCTGCCTTTACTTCTAGACAGCAGAGTTGGTGCACAAAAACCCCTAAAGTGACAAGGCTGACTCCAGTCATGAAGTCATAGCCACTATCTCCTACAACTTCCAAGCCCACCAACTGAAGCATTAATGGACACTTGAAAAAATGTGGCGTGGGCTTGAAAAGAAAAAGGAAGCTGAATAAATGCACTTTTCTCACTCATTACATTTCAATACAGGACACTTTAAAAATCATATTACAGGCTGCAGTGGTTCACACCTATAATGCCAGCACTTTGGGAGGCCAAGCAGAAGGACTGCTTGAGCCCAGGAGTTCAAGACCAGCCTGGGCAACATGGGGAGACCTCGTTTCTACAAAAAAAATAAATAAATAAGCCAGGAATGATGGTACATGCCTGGAGTCTCAGCTACTGCGGAGGCTGAGGTAGAAGGATAGCCTGAGCCCAGGAAGTCAAGGCTGTGGTGAGCCATGATCATGCCACTACACTCCAGCCTGGGTGACAGAGTGAGACCATGACTCAAAAACAATGACAACATTAGGGTCCAAAGCCCCTTTATAAGTATACAAATTGCACTTAGAAGCTCACCTCCCTTTGCATGTACAGAACCAAATAATTAGATTATCCACTGTGCAAAGGACTGTCAAGGCTTCTGCCTCACACTCTACACTTCAAAGCCTGCGCCAAAATTCTTCCATGTTTGATTTAAAGAAAAACAGGGTACAGGCTCTAAGAACTTAATAGCCTTCATGCCAGACCCATATCAAGGAAATGCTGCTGATGTTAATCCAAGCAACTTGGAAGTGAAACGAAATTCCTCTAGGATTGTAGACCAGCTTCATATTTTCCTTCATGTTTTCCAGATTTACAAAACCAGTTGTGGTACTGTATATAAGAACATCATTCAAGTCAGAAAAGAAAGCAAATAATTCATTTTGTAGGTATAAAAAAAGGTGTAAACATCTCGTAAGCCCAGAATGCATTACAGGGCTAGTCTAGGCCTGCTTCAGGGAAAATCATAGACTGTTCTAGAAGCAGCTCATGGGCCAACACACTCTCTGGTACCTTTAAAGTAAAGTATTCCTGGCTCTGACTCTGTAAATCCTGCCAACGTGGGGTGTCTGCATAGTAAGTTCTTCTTAATCATGGAGTAAACAACATCTAAAGTCACAAGGACGACTTGAAGTGACAAATTCATGGGGCAAAAGGAAAACAAGCCAAGTTTACAAAGATGCATATGCCCCAAAACAAATCCACAAACGTAGACTGCAGGGCTCAAAATCCAACATGGCGCCTAACAGACAACCAAATACAGTTTAACAAAATAGCCAGTACTTAACTCTAAAGATGCTTCAGACGAGGAGTAATCTAGGAGCTCAACAGTAATCTGCAGGCAAGTCCTCACTGGAGAGCATCATCCAGCCTCCACTGAATCACACTCCAGACTCCAACTCCAGACTCCAACTGCGCTGCATACATCCCCACGCGCTGCATACATCCCCACATGCAGAACTCCTGGGACTAGGTACTATAGACAGAGTCCCTGCCATAGCAGGCGACTGAATGGGAAGAGAATGCTGGTGATCACCTAGCTCATTGGTTGCCCAACTGCCTTTGGTCAGTTTCCTTTGTTCAAAACACATCTTCTTTACAGTAGGAACAGAAAAAAGAGATAAAACAATTAACATGTATGTATTAGTTTCCTATTGCTGCAATAACAAATGACCACAAACATAGTAGCTTAAAACAATACACATTTATTATCTGACAGTTTTTGGAGGTCAGATGTCTAAAATGGGGGTAAACTTGGAGTGTCAGCAGGGCTATGTTCCTTCTGGAAGCTTTAAGGAGAATCCACTTCTTTGCCTTTTCCGAAACCTCGAGGCTGCCCACATTCCTGGGTTTGCAGCTCGAGTCACCGATGGTATCTTTCTGAACTCTGTTCTGGCATCATTTCTCCTTGTCTTTTTAGGACCACTGTGATTACATGAGCCCACAGATAATCCAGGACAATCCCCCTCATCTCAAGGTCCTTAATTTTATCACACCTGAAAGTCTCTTTTGCCATGTAAAATAACATTCACAGGCTCCAGGGATTAGGATGAGATCTCAATAGAGGGTCATTATTCTGCCCACCAAAGCTTATAATGTCAGGTACTCTACTAATCACTTTACATTTGTTGAGTCAGTTAACTACCACAACAGAGGAGGAAACTGAGATGTACAGAGATTGCCCAACTTTCCCAAGATCATATATCTAGTAAGTAGTGGATCACAGAGATAAGCAAACATCGTTCTGGGTACCATGTTAAGGAGAACCAGCCACAGCAGCAGAATGACACATTAGGAGGGTACTGCCCTGACCAGGTAAGACATAATGAGAGTTCCTTAAAGATGTTCTGGAAACTATGCCAATAACCAGTGAGAGGTATCAACCTAATAATTTGGGGCTCTACGTGCAAAAATTTCCCCAAGAATAGCAATCATCTTTAAAGATCCTTGGCTTCAATGCCAAGAAAGCCTGGTTTGTAAGTGCCACGGTAATTAGTAAGGTGTTCCCCCGTTTTTTGTTTTCTTTTGTCTTTTAGTGCAGTGGCGCGATCCCAGTTCACCACAGCCTCGAACTCCTGGACTCAGGCGATCCTCTCACCTTAGCCTACCGAGAAACTGGGACTAAAAGTGTGCACCACATGTGGCTAATTTTTGCATTTTTTCTAGAGATGAGGTCTCACTATGTTTCCTAGGCTTTGGCCTCCCAAAGTGCTGGGACTACAAGCGTGAGCCACTGTCTGACCTTGTTCCCCCTGTATTATGGGTTAAATTGTGTCCTCCCAAAATCTGTATGTTGAAATATCTCAGAATGTCCTTATTTGGAGACAGGGTCTTTGCAGAAGTAATCAGTGAAAGTGAGGTCATAAGGGTGGACCTTGCTCCAGTATGACTTATGTCCCAAAAAAAGGGGAAATTTCAACAAGAGATATGCACAGAGAGAAGACAATGTGGAGAAACACAGGAACAAGATGGTCAGCTGCAAGCCAAGGAGAGAGGCCTGGAACAAATCCTCCCTCACGGTCCTCAGGAATCAACTCTGCTCACACCTCAATCCAGGACTTATGGCCTCCAGAATTGTGAGGCAAAGGACTTCTGTTGTTTAAGCCCCATACTCTGTGGTTCTTCATTTCGACAGCTCTAGAAGACTAACACACCATGATACTTTGCTAGTAGAAAAATGGGGGTTACAAGGGAATTTTATCCTTGGGGATAAAAGCAATATACAAATAAGAACACTATTTGCAAGTATTATTTATAAAGATCATGGATTTTGTTAAGCTCAATGACAAAACACAGACTATTCAAGCTTTTGGGTACCGAATATAGTAACTTGACAAACAAAGTGGTTTCCGAATTGTCCCAAGAAAGGGGAAGCACAAAGGAAAGCAAAGCCACATGCAGGAGGAATGTCAAGACAAGTCACCTTGTTAACCACAGTATATACTTAGGGCCCAAAGTAAATATTCATAGGGATTTAGGTATCAGGTGTTCATTCGGCTTAATGAATACGAGCCTTTTTACTGGACTTTCACCATTTCATAACACACATGAAAAACTCGGTTCCCAAACAAAGCCAAGAGGTACTGTAAAACTCCTCCATCTCACCCTAACTCGTCAATATGTATTTTCTTTAAAATAAATATTTTTAAGTTTAAAAAAAGAGAGATTCATTCTAACAAAGGGTTAAAACCTCCTGTGTTGTACCCCAAGGTAAGGCAGGATCACAAGGACAAAAAGAAATGCTGCAGGAAATGACCAATGACCTGCTGGTCGGTCACCCAAGGTGTCATATAAATACAAAGAAGGGGGCTGGGCACAGTGGTTCACGCCTGTAATCCCAGCACCTTGGGAGGCTGAGGTGGGAGGACTGCTTGAGTCCAGAAGTTCAAGACCAGCCTGGGCAACACAGGAAGACCTCGTCCCTACAAAAGATAAAAAATTTTAAAAATAGCTAGGCATGGTGGTGCATACCTGCAGTTCCAGCTACCTGGAAGGCGGAGGCAGAAGGATCACCTGAGTTCAGGAGTTTGAGACTGCCGTGAACTGCGATCGTGCCACTGCACTCAGCCTGAGTGAGACTCTGCTTGAAAAAAATTTTTTAAATGGCCCAGCTATCTCACAGATTCAGGGATTGCCTCCTGCGACTTTTTAGATGGATGATTTCTGCTTTTAGGGCCTTTTTGTGGAATTTTATGTGTTCACGTAGTAAAGAATTCAGAGATAATTTTGGTCTTTAAGGGATTTTTTTGTACACCCTGGCCTATACCTGACTTGTGGCTCATGGCCTCTGCTACCGTTTCACAGCTCTTGGGCAGGGGACTGCCCTAATCACAGCCCCTACTGGGAAGAAAGCACCCTGTAACTGTGTGGCCTCCTCCGTTCCTCTCCCGGGGGTGGTCAATTTGATTGGGGTGAGGCACCCTATGGCTGTCTCTGCCGTGGCCTTCTGTGGGAAAAACATAAGCCAGGCCAATTTGATTCTCTTGAGAATTTTAATTATGGAAATAAGAAGGAAAAAGCAGTGGAAGCCGAAGCTGAAAGAATGCCAAAGGTCCGGGACAGGCTTTGCCAGGCAACGGCATGGTAGCAAACCCAGAGTAAGCTGCGATCTGACAGCAAGAATTAATACCAAGTATGAAGATAAGACAGTTGCATGTGACGGAAAGGAAAGTAAACACACAGAGAGAAGCCAAGTATGCTCATGGCAGAGACCCAGAGAGAAGATCCCAGGCAGGCTGTACTGCGAGTTCTTTCTCATGGCAAGTTGCTCACATTGTGCTGGGCTCTTTCCAATTGTCTTCTCATGACTGAGACTTTATTCCTTGCATTCAGAAGGGCCTAACTCGAATCAATTGTGTTGTCCACGTAGTCCTCCTCATTCCTATCTAAAGCAGCAGTCCCCAACACTTTTGGCATCAGGGATCAGTTTCATGGAAGATATTTTTTCCACAGCTGTTGGGGGGTGGTGGGGATGGGACACATCAGGCATTAGATTCTCATAAGGAGCTCGCAACCTAGATCTGTCCCATGCGCAACCTAGATCCCCTCCCATGCGTAGTTCACAGTAGAGTTCATGCTTCTAAGAGAATCTAATGCCACCATCGATCTGACAGCAAGTAGGCTCCAATCCCCCGACACTCACTTCCTGCTGTGTGGCCCAGTTCCTAACAGACCACGGACTGGTCTGTGGTCCAGTGGTTGGGGACCGCTGATCTAAGACACCTCTTGGTTTGTTCTTAATGCCTTGAATGTCTCCTCTGCAGCTTGTGATAATATAAACGGAACTCACTTTTAGTATTGTCTTCAAGTCCCCCTTGTCCACACTATATCTTCCTGATAACTTTCATGTTATGGCTTTTTTTTCTTTTCTTTTTCTTTTTTTTTGTTTGCTTTCCATTCCATTCCTGTGGAATTTGCAAATCCAGACCCCTCCATTTTATAAGCAATAAGGGATGATGATTTCTGTCAGATCTAGGGTATAGGCTCCCTAGGGCAGCAGCCATGCCCTCTTTGTAGGCTTTTGGCTTTTTGTTTGTTTGTTTGTTTTTTGAGATAGGGTGTCACTCTGCTGCCCAGCTGCAATGCAGTGGGGTGATCCTAGCTCACTCCAGCCTTGACCTTACATGCATGAGCCACTGCACCCAGCCTCAATGGGTCATTTTAATATAGGGAACTGGTTCAACATGAAGAAATTGTAATTAAATAGTAATTAACTGGAAAACTGGTCAAATGCAGTGCTTCCATACAATTTAAATATGTGCAATAGCATTCCCTATGTGTTGGTCACGGCTCCAAGTGAGTACCTTGCACTATTAGTTCATTTAATCCTCACTCTCTACCCAATTAGGTAGACATTTTCACACCGCGTTTTACAGATGAGCATACGAAGGCAGAGTCACACCCCATTAAATGGTGAAGCCAGGATTCAAGTCCTGTGATCAACTTTCAACAGAAACCATCCTAATATACACAGGATACAAAAACTTGCTCAGGCCACAGTTGGGCCACAAGACCCTTTCTTTACCAATGCCCTTATCAAATACATCTGATGCTGTTGAAACAGCAAAGAGGTAAGAAGCAGGGGAGGAAAAAGGGATTTATGGGCAGTTCCTGGGGAAGGAACATGTCTCAAGAAGTCGGGCAGGTAAAGAGAAAACTACACTGAGGAACAAAAAGCCAGTGGGAAGAAGGACAGAAACAAAGCAAATGTGGGAAAGTGGTGGCTAGAAAACCAGTGGGGGTTGGGCAGTCTGTGAGATCTGGGCAAGGTCAAGACAGATCCTAGGCAACAGAATCCATTGAATCCACGTCCTTTAGGGCATATTCACACAGGTCTGGACCTCCTGAAAACTGGTTATATTCAAAGAAGGAAAAAGCATTATATAAGTAGATAAGATGCATGATCAACTGGTAAAATCAGTGAAAGCCTGAGAAAGGTATATTATTGATATAAAACAGTTTAGAAGGTTAGCCCCCCAAAATCTTACACAGTTTTCACCAGATGGTCAACTATGTTTTAAATAATGGAACAAGAGTATGAGTAAAGAATCCCTGTTCTATCTTGGTAAAAGAAGAAAAGAAAAAAATGAAGAGCCTGCATTCACCACTCACAATCATTCCTCTCTTTTTCCCCTCAAAAAGGGGGAATGTAAATAGGTTAGCACAGCAAACTGACAAATTTGTGTCTACATAAAGAGACAATATGGGCTGAGTACAGAGGCTCATGCCTGTAATCCCAGCACTGTGGGAAGACAAGGCTGGAGGACTGCTTGAGCCAGGAGTTCGACATCAGCCTGGGCAATATAGCAAAACCTCATCCCTATAAAAAAAAGTCAAAAAATTAGCCAGGCATGGTGGTGCATGCTGGTAGTCCCAGCTGCTTGGGAGACTAAGGCAGAAGGATTGCTTGAGCCCAGGAGGACGAGGCTACGGTTAGCCATCATCATGCTACTGTACTCCATCCTGGGAAACAGAGTAAGATCTCAACTCTAAAAAAGAAAAAAAGAGAGAGATGATATATGTAAAATACTTAAGAGAAAACACTCAGTGACTACTAGTATGACCGCTGTTACAGCAGCAGTCTCAACTTGAAAATGCAGCATATTTTCAAACAAAGGTTATGTGTCTTTTGGAAAAAGCTTAGCAGAAAACTCCATGGCCTATATTATAGTGCCATGATTTAGAATATGGGTCTGAAGTCAGACTGGGGCTCACAACCCTGTGTCACCAGTGACCAGCTATGTGACTCTAGGCCCGTTACAACACCCTCAAGCTTTTGGTTTCTTCATTAACAACCTGGAGCCAATCCTGGATTTTATATAACAAACTGCAGTGAAGGAAAATAATGAATCAAAGATTACTAAGTTCTCCTGTCTGGGTGGCCAAGATCAGTGGAACCATTGAAAGAAAAAGAGAAGTCAATAGAGGAAGCCAATTTAAGGTAAGGGAAAAAACGCATGTTAGACATTTCAGAATGTAGCAGTTCAACTAAATTCTGCAAACTGTTGCAGATAAAGGTCGGAAGCAGAGCTTTTGATTGTCAATGATCTGCAGAAAGGTTATTAAAGAATGGTTTTTGTTTGTTTGGTTTTTATAGAGACAGGGTCTCACTATGTTTCCCAGGCTGGAGTGCAATGGTTGTTCACAGCCGTGATGCCACTACTGTTCAGCTCAGGCATTCTGACCTGCTCTGTTTCTGATCTGGGCCAGATCATCCCTATTTAGGCAGGTGGTGGTCCCCCACTCCCGGGAGGTCACTACAGTGATGTTGAACTTAGTGCAGACACTCGATTCGCATAGCACAGTACAGTCCCGATTCCTGGCTCTCAATTCAAGGAGATACAGAAGAAAACAGAGGAAAGGGGATGGCATGGGAGGCAGAGAACAAAGGGGGGGGAAAGGGGGGGAGGAGGAAGGAAGGGAGAAGGGGGGGAAGCGAAGGGGAAGGGGGTGAGGGGAGAGCAGGGGAGGGGTGGGACTGCACCATCAAGAGGACCGACTTCAGGGAACACAGCAGAGGGCATAACCAGCTCTTCCTGGGAAAGGCAAAGGAGGATTCACAGGGTGTGAGCTGGATCTCAAAAGATGAGACAGCAGCAACAGGTTGGAAAAGGGGAGGGTACACTGGACCATGAGAACCACATAAACAACATGCTCTGGCACACGGTATAATGCAGGCAGTGGAAGTAAGCGGAACACATAAGGCAGGCTGGGGACATTGGCAAAGACCTGGGCTAAGAGGCTGGGTTTTCATCTTGAGGCGTTTTAAGCAGAAGAGTGATGCCTAAAAAAAAGTTTCAGTAACCTTGAGGTCATTGTATAGAATCAAATGGAAGGGGACTAAAGCGGAGAAAGCCAGAGAGAGAGGCTTTTCGGTTCATTCTGGTTCAGTAGAAGCTGAGCCCCCACAGTGTGCCAGGTTCAGATGCTTAAACCACAGAGATGATTTCCATCACTGTCCTTCTAAGCCAAGGAGCTGGCAAGGCAAGGAGGGAAGAGAAAGAGGAAACCACATCCTATTGGCATTTCGGAGCCAGAATCTACAAGAATATGAGACAGAGAGGAGCAATGTGGCATGGGGGGGGACAGCAAGAATGAGGTTTCTACGTTAGAAATGGCAAAATGTTCTAACTGTGCAGAGGACTCTCATTCTAGAAATAAGGAGTAAAAGATGTGAAACAGCACTTGGGTACAAGACCCACTAGGAATCACACACTTCCTTGAAAACTCAGTTCTGCTGTCACCTCTTCTGAGATCCCCCCGGATAGCCTCCTGTCCCCCTAGTTCAGGTGTCCCCTTCTACCGTGCTGGTGCAGTCCCACCCCTC